>NC_060173.1:28058203-28318203 GCF_021184085.1 Oncorhynchus gorbuscha | reverse complement strand
CATTCCACTCAAGGTTGCCTTCTCCCTCCACCGCCGAATACTGATGCTGAGGTGGGAGGCAACACAACGCCACGGCAACACATAAATCGCCACTGTGACAGCGACTGTCGGGAGGCTGCTGAATTAAACATGCCATGACAATCGTCACGCTGTCCCTCTCTCTCTCTGGGTGGAGGAAGGGAGGAAAGGAGAGGAGGAACAGACATCTTCAACCTTTTAACCTTGCTGAAATGTATGTTGTAATTTGTAATTTTTAAATTTAAATTTAACCTTTATTTTACTAGGCAAGTCAGTTAAGAACAAATTCTTATTTTCAATGACGGCCTAGGAACAGTGGGTTAACTGCCTGTTCAGGGGCAGAACGACAGATTTGTACCTTGTCAGCTCGGGGATTCAAACTTGCAACCTTTCGGTTACTAGTCCAATGCTCTAACCACTAGGCTACCCTGCCACCACGCGATTTGGTGGGCCCCTGCCTGCAGTGGGACGGGAGTGGGGCTGCGGCTGGGGGATCAGGAGTTGTGATGTGGCACTGCGGTGGTGCTGGGTGATAATGTCGCTCTGCTGCTGCCGCGTTGACAGGTCATACGAGGGGCTGGAGTTTGATAAGCAGCTGATTCATCAGCCTTTGTTCAGCTCACCGCTATCACCCTCCAGCATCTCCACAGAGCTGACACCAAACCTAGAACACTACCCCGGGGTGTCAAGGTTTGTTGCACTGTGTGTTTCGATCGGTCGCAGTGTGTGTATGTGTGAGTGAATGTGTGTGTGTGTGAGAAAGAGAGAGAAATCGAGAGAGAGAGAGAGAAATTGAGAGAGAGAGAGACAGAAAGACAAAAAATGAGCATGAACACTCCTGTAGTGTTTGTGCGTGTTGTGTTCAGTCTTTTGACTGTTTGCATGAATAATGTTCTGTGTGCTGTAATTTCTAGAGTGTGTATGTGTGGGAGTACTCTCTACAGAGATACAGGGTGGAAATCTGCTTTGGGAAGCACACCGGCACTCAAAGAAAGAAAGAAGAGAGAGAGATTGTGCACTTGCTCTTTTCTGTATCTGTTTCTGTATGTGGGTGTTTCCACAGACAAAAGAGGAGGGAGTGTTATCCCCAGGTACTGAGTCCCAGTGCCCAGTTATTCCAACTTTTAAAAAACTCTCTGTCCCAGAAAACACCAAAGCAGACATCGACTGTCTTTTCACAACCAATAGGTCTGCCTTGTGTAAGACCCACAATTCTACCAAGCCTGGAGACTTAGACTGCTACGTTGACCTTTAGCTGCTAGTTGAAATGGATGCCGTACGTCGCCAGTGCTCTGATAACCATCGTAGCCCATTACAGACCATTACATATTCTCCATTGCTACTGTGTCCACTCCGTGACGATGATGACCCTGCCTGGTCTCGTCTCGCTGTAACAGAATGCTTCCCTCCAGATGTTGACTAGTAAAACTACACAGAGAATCACAACACATCTGTGTTCTATGATACACTGCTCCCACCTTCTCCTGCTGTCTACCTCTCATATGGGCTCTCTCTCTATGTTCTTTCTTTCCCACACTTTTTCTCCCTCCTCAACAATATGAGGTGTATGTTTCCTCCAGGACAATTGTTTTAATTAGCATGTTGACTGTGTTATATACCTACTCATCTTTTCATCTAACACCTTTCTCTCTCTCTTCCTGGGGGGGGGGGGGGGGGCATGATAGTCACGAGACCAAATTAATGGTTTAAACATATTTTAAATAGTCTACACACGACGCAAATGACAAAACACATGAACAACTGTTCAATTTGGTTTTAATGGCCTGTCAGCAAACAAGAAAACGATCATCCAGAGACGGCGCTCCGAGTAGCCGGGGACTTTAATACAGGGAAACTTAAATCACCTTGAACCACATTTCTATCGGCATGTTAAAAGTGTAAGCAGAGGAGAAAAAAAACTCTGGACCACCTTTACTCCACACACAGAGATGCATACAAAGCTCCCCCTCTCCTTCCATTTGACAAATCTGACCATAATTCTATCCTCCTGATTCCTGCATGCAAGCAAAAATGAAAGCAGGAAGCACCAGTGACTAGATCAATAAAAAAAGTGGTCAGATGAAGTAGATGCTAAGCTAAAGGACTGTTTTGCTATCACAGACTGGAATATGTTCCGGGGTTGCTCCGGTGGCAATGAGGACTACACCACATCAGTCATTGGCTTCATCACTAAGGGCATCGATGACGTCGTCCCCACAGTGACCGTACGTACATACCCCAACCAGCAGCCATGGATTACAGGTAACATTCGCACTAAGCCAAAGGCTAGAGCTGCCGCTTTCAATGAGCGGGACTTTAACCCGGAAGCTTATAAGAAATCCCGCTATGACCTCCAATGAACCATCAAACAGGCAAAGAGTCAATACTGGACTAAGATTGTATCATACTACACCGGCTGTGATGCTCGTCGGATGTGGTACGGCTTGCAAACCATTACAGACTACAAAGGGAAGCACAGCCAAGAGCTGCCCAGTGACACAAGCCTACCAGCCGAGCTAAACTACTTCTATGCTCACTTCGAGGAAAATAACACTGAAATATGCATGGGAGCACCAGCTGTTCCAGAAGACTGTGTGATCATGTAAGACCTTTAAACAGGTCAACATTCACAAGGCCGCAGGGCCAGATGGATTACCAAGATGTGTACTGCGAGCATCTGCTGACCAACTGGCAAGTGTCTTCACTGATATTTTCAACATATCCCTGTCCTAGTCTGTAATAACAACATGTTAAAGCAGACCACCATCATGCCTGTGCCCAAGAACACTAAGGTAACCATAGTGTCCTCAAAGCTCATCAATAAGCTAAGGACCCTGGGACTAAACACCTCCCTCTGCAACTGTATCCTGGACTTCCCGATGGGTCGCCCCCATGTGGTAAGGTTAGGCAACAACACATCTTCCACGCTGATCCTCAACACGGGGGCCCCTCAGTGGAGCGTGCTCAGTCCCCTCCTGTACTCCCTGTTCACTCATGACTGCACGGCCAGGCAATACCATCAATACGTTTTCCGATGACACAAGAGTGGTAGGCCTAATCACCGACAACGACAAGACAGCCTATAGGGAGGAGGTCAGAGACCCGGCCGTGTGGTGCCAGGACAACAACCTCTCCCTCAACATGATCAAGACAAAGGAGATGACTGTGGACTACAGGAAAAAGAGGACCGAACACTCCCCTATTCTCATTGATGGGGCTGCAGTGGAGCATGTTGAGAGCTTCAAGTTCCTTGATGTCTACATCACCAACAAACTAACATAGTTTGCACACCAAGACAGTTGTGAAGAGGGCACGATAAAAACTATACCCCTCGGGAGACTGAAAAGATTTGGCATGGGTCCTCAGATTCTCAAAAGGTTCTACAGCTGCACCATTGAGAGCATCCTGACTGGTTGCATCACTGCCTGGTATGGCAACTGCTCGGCCTCTGACCGCAAGGCACTACAGAGGGTAGTGCAAACAGCCCAGTACATCACTGGGGCCAAGCTTCCTGCCATCCAGGACCTCTATACCAGGCGGTGTCAGAGAAAGGCCCTAAGGCCCTAAAAAGGTCAATGTCTCCTGCCACCCTAGTCATAGACTGCTCTCTAAGCGGTACCGGTGTACCGGTGTACCAAGTGCGGGGGTGACAGTCTAGGTCCAAGAGGCTTCTAAATAGTTTCTACCCCCCAAGCCATAAGACTCCTGAACACTTAAACAAAAGGATACCCAGACTATTGCCCCCTCTCTCCCTCTTTTACACCGCTGCTACTCTCTGTTAACTTCTATGCATAGTCACTTTAAAAACTCTGCCTACATGTACATATTACTTCAACTAAACGGTGCCTCCGCACATTGACTCTGTACCGGTACCCCCCTGTATATAGTCTCGCTATTGTTATTTTACTGCTGCTCTTTAATTACTTGTTACTTTTATTTCTTATTCTTATCCATATTTTTTGAAACTGCATTGTTGGTTAGGAGCTCGTAACTAAGCATTTCACTGTCAGGTGTTGTATTCGGCGCATGTGACCAAAACAATTTGATTTCATTTGAGTCAAACAGTTGTACTGAGCTCACGAGGCCACAGTACAGTACATGGACTTGGTAGGAAGTGTAATACTTGGTAATATATTGGATATCACAAGATTATCAGCAAGAGCATCCCTGGAGGCAGATGCAACACAGGAGAAGATAGCAAACTGTTTATACCATCGTACACACTGAAGTTTGCTGTCAGACTAACCTATGGTTGTTGTTTTGTGCACTGGAGCTCTATGCGATACTGTATGATTCACTAGGCCTGCTCCCATTTTTCATCCCCTATTCCTCTATATTACTGCATGCCCAGAAAGCTACAATCTCCCCCCATTTGACCATCTCCCCTCTTTCCCTTCTCTGTTCTGAGTTAAACAGGATCTCATCTTTTTGAATACTTAAAGCGGTACCCTCTTGATTCCCTTGTTAGATAGTTGAAGTACATCCTCTCCTGGCTCCTTTTCAATGTCACCAGAAAATGCTGAGGATAACTGCTTTCAAATGAATGAGTAGGCAAACACAGTGTGTACATATACTTCACTGACAAAACGACACACACCGAAAAACACACTCAGAAATAGACAATCCATTATTCACAGACACTATATGCTTATTTCATGTTATTTAACCAGGAAAGTTCACTCAGTACACTTCCTAAGATCACAGTCCTGGTACTACAGTATACTCGTCTGCGATTGGTACAGATGTATGATCTTAATTTGAGCCAGTTTGCTACAGCAGGAAAATAATCAATCAGCAACAGAAAATGTGAATTATTATGTGAATTATAATTAATGGACTTTTTTGTCGGGGTTAATACACTTTTCGTAATGGAAATTACAAACTTCCGAAATCTTTTAAAAACTCAAATACACAATTAAATGTTAAGTTATCCTGCAACAGGTTGATCAAATTAATATCCTACATCTGTACTGGGGGTGACGGTCAATGCAGAAAACAACACCAATATTGTCCAGTATTGACTTCAAATATTAGGATTCAAAACGTTGCTCCATACACAGGCTACTGCTAGGCTGTGTGTTGAAAAAGTCTTCATATCTACAACTGAACTCAACCAGAGTAATCAGGCAGCTAGTCCACAGCAACATCCATTATGGAACCAGACACTGTCTGTTGCTGTCACAATATTGAGTGAAGAGGTGTGGAGTCAGGCGCAGAGAGCAAAGATGTGGGAAAAACAACACGCTTTAATGTCCCGAAACACAACATGTACAAAGTGAAAACACAAATGAACAGAAATATAACCGGACAGCGTGTAACCCAAAATACAACAAAATACACTCAAGCAACAAAACAGACGAACAAGCCCGCACGAAACAGAAGCGGGCTAAACAGACTATATATACCCTATCCTAACAATCAAACTAGAAACAGGTGCTACCAATTAGACAAAACTAAACGAACACAGAACAACGGATCGGCGATAGCTAGTAGACCGGCGACGACGACCGCCGAGCGCCACCCGAACAAGAAGGGGAGTCACCTTCGGTAATATTCGTGACAGTACCCCCCCCCTGACGCGCAGCTCCCGCAGCGCCCGACGTCGGCCTCGGGACGACCCGGAGGCCGAGGCGCTGGGCGATCCGGGCGGAGGCGATGAAATTCACTCAACATGGATGGGTCTAGAATATCCCTCGCCGGAACCCAGCACCTCTCCTCCGGACCGTACCCCTCCCAGTCGACGAGGTACTGCAAGCCTCTCACCCGGCGTCTCGAGTCCAGAATAGCTCGTATCTTGTACGCCGGGGACCCTCGATGTCCAGAGGGGTGGAGGAACCTCCGGTACCTCATTCTCCTGCATGGGACCAGCTACCACCGGCCTGAGAAGAGACACATGAAATGAGGGGTTAATACGATAATACGAAGGAAGTGATAATCGATAACAAACCTCATTTATTCTCCTCAGGACTTTAAATGGCCCTATACACTGCGGACCCAGCTTCCGGCAGGGCAAGTGGAGAGGCAGGTTACGGGTCGAGAGCCAGACCCTGTCCCCAGGTGCAAACACGGGGCCTCACTGCGGTGACGGTCAGCGCTCTTCTTCTGCCTTATACTAGCTTGGCGTAATGACTCCTGGACTGCCCTCCAGGTCTCCTTAGAGCGCTGTACCCACTCCTCCACCGCAGGAGCCTCAGTCTGGCTCTGATGCCACGGTGCCAAGACCGGCTGGTACCCCAACACGCACTCAAATGGTGACATGTTGGTAGAAGAGTGGCTTAGTGAATTCTGGGCTATTTCTGCCCAGGGAATATATCTTGCCCACTCGCCTGGCCGGTCCTGGCAATACGACCGCAGAAACCTACCCACCTCCTGGTTAACTCTCTCCACCTGACCATTACTCTCCGGGTGATACCCTGAGGTAAGGCTGACCGAGACCCCCAGACGTTCCATAAATGCTCTCCAAACACGGGAGATAAATTGGGGGCCCCGATCAGAAACTATATCCTCGGGCACCCCGTAGTGCCGGAAGACATGGGTGAAAAGAGCTTCCGCAGTCTGTAGGGCCGTAGGGAGACCGGGCAATGGGATAAGACGGCAGGACTTAGAGAACCGATCCACAACGACCAGGATAGTAGTGTTACTCTGAGAGGGGGGAAGGTCAGTAAGAAAATCCACCGAAAGATGGGTCCACGGCCGTTGTGGAATGGGAAGAGGTTGTAATTTACCTCTTGGCAGGTGTCTAGGAGCCTTACTCTGGGCGCACACTGAACAGGAGGAAACATAGAATCGCACATCCCTCCTCAAAGTGGGCCACCAGTACTTCCTCTCAAGACCTCTCACGGTCCTATCACTAGACAATTCATTGTCGAAACACCTGGGTGACCCGACGAGGGTAGACAATGAGCCCATCGAATCAATTGATCACGAACAGCCAGCGGCACGTACCTACGACCCTCCGGACACTGTGGAGGTGTAGGTTCCCCCCTTAGTGCCCGCTCGATGTCCGCGTCCACATCCCATACTACCGGTGCCACCAGCTTAGCTGCCGGAATGATGGGAGTAGGATCGATGGACCTGTCCTCAGTGTCATAAAGTCTTGACAGCGCGTCAGCCTTAGTGTTGAGGGAACCTGGTCTATATGAGACAGTGAAATTAAATCTGGTGAAAAACATGGCCCACCTTGCCTGACGAGGATTCATTCTCCTAGCTGATCGGATATACTCCAGGTTACGATGGTCAGTCCAGATAAGGAAAGGGTGCTTAGCCCCCTCAAGCCAGTGTCTCCACACCTTCAGGGCCTTAACCATAGCCAACAACTCCCTATCCCCCACATCATAATTCCGCTCCGCTGGCCCGAGTTTCTTAGAAAAAAGCACAGGGGCGGAGCTTCGGTGGCACACCCGAACGCTGTGAGAGCACAGCTCCAACCCCAGCCTCGGATGCGTCCACCTCTACTATAAACGCCAAAGAAGGGTCCGGATGTGCCAACACCGGCGCCTTAGTAAACATCGCCTTCAACTTATGAAAAGCTCCGTTCGCCTCTGCTGACCACTGTAAACGCACCGGTCCCCCCTTCAGCAGTGAGGTAATAGGGGCAGCTATCTGACCAAAACCCCGGATAAACCTCCGGTAGTAATTGGCAAATCCCAAGAACCGCTGCACCTCCTTTACCGTGGTCGGAGTCGGCCAATTACGCACGGCCTTAACGTGATCACCCTCCATTACCAAACCAGAGCTAGAAATACGATAACCCAGGAAGGAAACTGATTGTTTGAAAAACTCACATTTCTCCGCCTTCACATACAGGTCATGCTCCAGCAGTCGTCTAAGAACTTTACCCACAAGAGATACATGCGCAGTGCGTGTAGCGGAGTAGATCAAAATATCGTCAATATAAACCACTACACCCTGTCCGTGCAGGTCTCTGAGTATTTCATCCACGAAGGATTGAAATATAGCTGGAGCATTCTTTAAACCGTATGGCATGACGCGATACTCATAATGGCCCGACGTAGTACTAAATGCAGTTTTCCACTCATCTCCCTTCCGAATACGCACCAAATTATAAGCACTCCTGAGATCCAGTTTAGTGAAGAACTGCGCTCCGTGAAATGATTCCACTACCGTAGCAATGAGAGGTAGTGGGTAACTAAAACCCACTGTGATGGAATTTAGACCTCTATAATCAATACACGGACGCAAACCACCATCTTTTTTCTTCACAAAAAGAAACTCGAAGAGACAGGTGACATGGAGGGCCGAATGTACCCCTGTCCCAGAGCCTCTGTGATATAATTTTCCATAGCCACCTTCTCCTCCTGAGACAAAGGATACACATGACTCCTGGGAAGTGCAGCGTTAACCTGGAGATTTATCACGCAATCCCCTGCCTATGGGGTGGTAATTGGGTCGCTTTCTTTTTACTGAAAACGATAGCCAAATCATCATACTCAGCTGGAATGCGCACGGTGGAAACCTGGTCTGGACTCTCCACCGTTGTAGCACCGATGGAAACCCCTACACACCTGCCTGAACACTCATCAGACCACCCCTGTAGAGTTCCCTGTTTCCACGAAATCGTAGGATTATGAATAGCCAACCAGGGAATCCCCAGAACAACTGGAAACGCAGGTGAATCGATAAGGAACAAACTAATTCGCTCCTTGTGATTCCCCTGCGTAATCATCTCCAACGAAATTGTGGCTTTCTTCACCAGCCCTGACCCTAATGGTCGACTATCTAAAGAGTGCACGGGAAAAGGGGGGTTTACTTTAACTAACGGAATCCTCAACCTCTGAGCGAGTCCGCAATCTATAAAGTTTCCAGCTGCGCCTGAATCTACCAGTGCCTTATGCTGGAGAGAAGGAGAATAATTTAGGAAACAAATTAATAGAAACATGTGACCAACAGGAAACTCTGGGAGAGTGTGGTGCTTACTCACCTGGTGTGACCGATGAGTATTCTGCCTGCCCTCATGATTCCCAGATGAATTCCTCCAGCACCGACCAGACGTGTGCCCTCTCCGGCCACAACTGGTACAGGAGGAGCTTCCTCCTCCGATCTCCCTTGATGCGGTACCTCCTAACTCCATCGGAATAGGGGCAGGAGGATCAGGAGGTAGAACTGACAAGACCCTTTCAGAACGTCCACGAGCAGCTAGCAGATGGTCCAACCGGATCGACAGGTCTATCAGTCCATCCAGGCCAAGTGTATTATCCCGACAGGCCAGCTCCCTACGGACGTCCTCTTTCAGGCTACACCTGTAATGGTCTATCAGGGCCCTGTCGTTCCACCCTGCTCCCGCAGCCAAGGTCCGGAACTCCAGCGCGAAGTCCTGCGCGCTCCTCTTCCCTTGTCTCAGATGGAACAATCTGTCACCTGCCGCACGACCCTCTGGAGGGTGATCGAACACGGCCCTGAAACGGCGGATGAACTCTGAGTAGTTGTCTCTTGCCGAGTCGGGCCCATTCCAGACCGCATTAGCCCACTCCAGGGCTCTACCAGACAGGCAGGTGATGAGGACCCCTACTCTCTCCTCCTCTGAGGGGGCCGGTCGAACGGTGGACAGGTAGAGGTCTAATTGCAGCAGGAATCCCTGGCACCCTGTCGCTGTTCCATCGTATTTCCTCGGAGGCGTCATGAGCAGAGCGCTGGAACCGGATCCAGATGGGGCAGATGGTAGAGTTGCTGGTGGGAGGGTCGGTGGAGTAGTAGGGAAACCATTCCTCTCCCAACGATCCATCCTCTCCATCATCCGTTCCATCGCTGATCCTAGGCGATGGAGGATGGATGTGTGATGTTGGACTCTCTCCTCCATAGTGGGAAGAGGAGTGGTCGCTGCTCCTGCTGACTCCATATCGTGGTGCGGGCTTCTGTCACAATATTGAGTGAAGAGGTGTGGAGTCAGGCGCAGAGAGCAAAGATGTGGGAAAAACAACACGCTTTAATGTCCCGAAACACAACATGTACAAAGTGAAAACACAAATTAACAGAAATATAACCGGACAGCGTGTAACCCAAAATACAACAAAATACACTCAACCAACAAAACAGACGAACAAGCCCGCACGAAACAGAAGCGGGCTAAACAGACTATATATACCCTATCCTAACAATCAAACTAGAAACAGGTGCTACCAATTAGACAAAACTAAACGAACACAGAACAACGGATCGGCGATAGCTAGTAGACCGGCGACGACGACCGCCGAGCGCCACCCGAACAAGAAGGGGAGTCACCTTCGGTAATATTCGTGACAGTTGCATCTTTTATGAAAAAACATTATCTTAGATCTTTTTTTTTGACGTGGGAGAACACATTTTTATGATTCAGATTGTGCCATTTCAGAAACTCTATTAATCTGAAAAGCTTTAATTTTGCAGCATTACCCTTTCCATTTAAAGGCCCACGTCTGTAGAGGGGAACAAAATACAAAACCACAATGTACGGGTTGCTATGGCAACTCCCAACATTAAATTGTGATGGTTATCAGAAGCTTTCTTGTTGTAAAATGACCTTTTATGTATTCCAGTGAATCCCTGAAAGATAGTTTTAGATGGTGGCCCTCAGAGTGAATACCGGTGACATGAGCCTTAAGAAGTGTGTGTGCGCTGTGTCTATTACATGTGAGTTTTTCAATGAATAATGCAGGTTTATTTGTGGCGTGACATTCAATGAGTGGTGTTTGTGTGTGTGTGTATTTGTGCATGCACAGAGAATGAAATGAAAGGTGTTATGCCAGTGTGCATGTTAGTGCGCACATGCCAGTGTGTGTGTGTGTTTATGGTGTTAGCAGGATAGCGCAGAGTGTGAAGTAGAATGTGACACCCACAGAGGAGAGGAGTGTGAGGTGGAGGAGAGACACATGATCCACCATCACCAACCACAGCAGCTACCTAGGCCCAACTACACACACACACACACACACACACACACACACACACACACACACACACACACACACACACACACACACACACACACACACACACACACACACACACACACACACACACACACACACACACACACACACACACACACACACACACACACACACACACACACACACACTTCTCTCTCCAGCCCTTGAACATAGTATCTCCTCTCCTCCTCCCCTGTAGTCCTGTATAGACCTTTTCATACTGCACTGTTCTTAGCCCTGGGCTAGATTAGCCTGTGTTCAAACAAGCATTTTTTATCCCTGGGCTAAGCTTTAGTCATACTTGTATTCCAAAGCCCTGGGCTAACGGACAAACACAACATGCAACCAACATTCTATCTCGACACGCAACCAATGTTATAAACAATACATTAATTAACACATGAATTCCTTCAGCTTCGAGCCTAGCATTTGATTTCCAACAGTGATGGTTTGTATAAACCGTACAAACCTTGATGTTTGCCTGTGTTAAAAAATTATTATTATTCCACCTTTATTTAACCAGGTAGGCTAGTTGGGAACACGTTTTCATTTATAACTGCGACCTGGCCAAGATAAAGCAAAGGATTTCAACATATACAACAACACAGAGTTACACATGGAATAAACAAACAGAGTCAATTATACAGTCTATAATTAAAAGTCTATATACAGGGTGTGCAAATGAGGTAAGTTAAGGGAGGTAAGGCAATAAAATAGGCTATAGTAGTGAAATAATTACAATATAGCAATTAAACATTGGAGTGATAGATGTGCAGAATGAGTGGTGTTTGTGTGTGTGTGTATTTGTGCATGCACAGAGAATGAAATGAAAGGTGTTATGCCAGTGTGCATGTTAGTGCGCACATGCCAGTGTGTGTTTATGGTGTTAGCAGGATAGCGCAGAGTGTGAAGTAGAATGTGACACCCACAGAGGAGAGGAGTGTGAGGTGGAGGAGAGACACATGATCCACCATCACCAACCACAGCAGCTACCTAGGCCCAACTACACACACACACACACACACACACACACACACACACACACACACACACACACACACACACACACACACACACACACACACACACACACACACACACACACACACACACACACACACACACACACACACACACACACACACACACACACACACACACACACACACACACACACACACACACACACACACACACACACATACTAGCAGCACTTACTACAACCCTGTTGGCTGATGTTATATAGCCTATAGCCACACAGCACATGTGATGAGGTGGGGAGAATGGAGGGATGAAGGAGGGGTGGGGGAGAGAGAGTGGGAGGCCGCAGTGCCTTTTCCTCTCTCTGGGTAATGTAAATATTTCACTGTGTTTCCATCTCTGGGACTATCCCCTGTCCTCTACCATTTCGCTCCTCTCTCAGTCCTCCCTTTCTTCTCGTCCTCCACTGGTCTGTTTGACCATCTGAAGGGCAACTCATCTCAACACCAGACTCTTCCATCTCCTGACCCTGGATGTGTTGACTGAACTGAACACCAGGAAGGTAACGCCAGAGAGCTCCAACTTATTCTCCATGTACAGCCTCCATCCACAGAACCAGACCTCAACCAGAAAACTACCAACAAACCATCCATTTGACCAGAACACCACTAACTAACCATCCAATCAACCAGAACACCACTAACTAATCATCCATTCAACCACAACACCACTAACTAACCATCCATTCAACCACAACACCACTAACTAACCATCAATTCAACCAGAACACTACTAACTAACCATCAATTCAACCAGAACACTACTAACTAACCATCAATTCAACCAGAACACTACTAACTAACCATCAATTCAACCAGAACACTACTAACTAACCATCCATTCAACCAGAACACCACTAACTAATCATCCAATCAACCAGAACACAACTACCTAACCATCCTTTCAACCAGAACACCACTAACTAACCATCAATTCAACCAGCACACCACTAACTAACCATCCATTCAACCAGAACACCACTAACTAATCATCCATTCAACCAGAACACCACTAACTAACCATCCATTCAACCAGAACACCACTAACTAACCATCCATTCAACCAGAACACAACTAACTAACCATCAATTCAACCAGAACACTAGTAACCATCCATTCAACCAGAACACTATTAACCATCCATTCAACCAGAACACTACTAACTAACCATGCATTCAACCAGAACACCACTAACTAACCATCCATTCAACCAGAACACCACTAACTAACCATCTATTCAACCAGAACACTACTAACTAATCATCCATTCAACCAGAACACCACTAACTAACCATCCATTCAACCAGAACACCACTAACTAATCATCCATTCAACCAGAACACCACTAACTAACCATCCAGTCAACCAGAACACCACTAACTAACCATCCAGTCAACCAGAACACAACTAACTAACCATCAATTCAACCAGAACACTAGTAACCATCCATTCAACCAGAACACTATTAACCATCCATTCAACCAGAACACTACTAACTAACCATGCATTCAACCAGAACACCACTAACTAATCATCCATTCAACCACAACACCACTAACTAACCATCCATTCAACAACAACACAACTAACTAACCATCAATTCAACCAGAACACTAGTAACCATCCATTCAACCAGAACACTATTAACCATCCATTCAACCAGAACACTACTAACTAACCATGCATTCAACCAGAACACAACTAACTAACCATCAATTCAACCAGAACACTAGTAACCATCAATTCAACCAGAACACTACTAACTAACCATCCATTCAACCAGAACACCACTAACTAATCATCCAATCAACCAGAACACAACTACCTAACCATCCTTTCAACCAGAACACCACTAACTAACCATCAATTCAACCAGCACACCACTAACTAACCATCCATTCAACCAGAACACAACTAACTAACCATCAATTCAACCAGAACACTAGTAACCATCCATTCAACCAGAACACTATTAACCATCCATTCAACCAGAACACTACTAACTAACCATGCATTCAACCAGAACACCACTAACTAACCACCCATTCAACCAGAACACTACTAACTAATCATCCATTCAACCAGAACACTACTAACTAACTAACCATCCATTCAACCTGAGCACTACTAACTAACTATCCATTCAACCAGAACACCACTAACTAACCGTCCAATCAACCAGAACACCACTAACTAATCATCCATTCAACCAGAACACTACTAACTAATCATCCATTCAACCACAACACCACTAACTAACCATCCAATCAACCAGAACACCACTAACTAATCGTCCAATCAACCAGAACACAACTACCTAACCATCCTTTCAACCAGAACACCACTAACTAACCATCCATTCAACCACAACACCACTAACTAACCATCAATTCAACCAGAACACTACTAACTAACCATCAATTCAACCAGAACACTACTAACTAACCATCCATTCAACCAGAACACCACTAACTAATCATCCAATCAACCAGAACACAACTACCTAACCATCCTTTCAACCAGAACACCACTAACTAACCATCAATTCAACCAGCACACCACTAACTAACCATCCATTCAACCAGAACACAACTAACTAACCATCAATTCAACCAGAACACTAGTAACCATCCATTCAACCAGAACACTATTAACCATCCATTCAACCAGAACACTACTAACTAACCATGCATTCAACCAGAACACCACTAACTAACCACCCATTCAACCAGAACACTACTAACTAATCATCCATTCAACCAGAACACTACTAACTAACTAACCATCCATTCAACCTGAGCACTACTAACTAACTATCCATTCAACCAGAACACCACTAACTAACCGTCCAATCAACCAGAACACCACTAACTAATCATCCATTCAACCAGAACACTACTAACTAATCATCCATTCAACCACAACACCACTAACTAACCATCCAATCAACCAGAACACCACTAACTAATCGTCCAATCAACCAGAACACAACTACCTAACCATCCTTTCAACCAGAACACCACTAACTAACCATCCATTCAACCACAACACCACTAACTAACCATCAATTCAACCAGAACACTACTAACTAACCATCAATTCAACCAGAATACTACTAACTAACCATCAATTCAACCAGAACACTACTAACTAACCATCCATTCAACCAGAACACCACTAACTAATCATCCATTCAACCAGAACACCACTAACTAATCATCCATTCAACCACAACACCACTAACTAACCATCAATTCAACCAGAACACTACTAACTAACCATCAATTCAACCAGAATACTACTAACTAACCATCAATTCAACCAGAATACTACTAACTAACCATCCTTTCAACCAGAACACCACTAACTAACCATCCATTCAACCACAACACCACTAACTAACCATCAATTCAACCAGAACACTACTAACTAACCATCAATTCAACCAGAAAACTACTAACTAACAATCAATTCAACCAGAACACTACTAACTAACCATCCATTCAACCAGAACACCACTAACTAACCATCCATTCAACCAGAACACCACTAACTAACCATCCATTAAACCAGAACACCACTAACTAACCATCTATTCAACCAGAACACTACTAACTAATCATCCATTCAACCAGAACACCACTAACTAACCATCCATTCAACCAGAACACCACTAACTAATCATCCATTCAACCAGAACACCACTAACTAACCATCCATTCAACCAGAACACCACTAACTAACCATCCATTCAACCAGAACACAACTAACTAACCATCAATTCAACCAGAACACTAGTAACCATCCATTCAACCAGAACACTACTAACTAACCATGCATTCAACCAGAACACCACTAACTAACCACTCATTCAACCAGAACACTACTAACGAATCATCCATTCAACCAGAACACTACTAACTAACCATCCATTCAACCAGAACACTAGTAACCATCCATTCAACCAGAACACTATTAACCATCCATTCAACCAGAACACTACTAACTAACCATGCATTCAACCAGAACACCACTAACTAACCACTCATTCAACCAGAACACTACTAACGAATCATCCATTCAACCAGAACACTACTAACTAACCACCCATTCAACTAGAACACTACTAACTAATCATCCATTCAACCAGAACACTACTAACTAACTAACCATCCATTCAACCTGAGCACTACTAACTAACTATCAATTCAACCAGAGCACTACTAACCTAACCACCCATTCAACCAGAACACTACTAACTAATCATCCATTCAACCAGAACACTACTAACTAACCATCAATTCAACCAGAATACTACTAACTAACCATCAATTCAACCAGAACACTACTAACTAACCATCCATTCAACCTGAGCACTACTAACTAACTATCCATTCAACCAGAGCACTACTAACCTAACCACCCATTCAACCAGAACACTACCAACTAATCATCCATTCAACCAGAACACCACTAACTTTTATTTTATTTTATTTTTTATTTCACCTTTATTTAACCAGGTAGGCAAGTCGAGAACAAGTTCTCATTTACTATTGCGACCTGGCCAAGATAAAGCAAAGCAGTTCGACACATACAACGACACAGAGTTACACATGGAGTAAAACAAACATACAGTCAATAATACAGTATTAACAAGTCTATATATGATGTGATCAAATGAGGTGAGATAAGGGAGGTAAAGGCAAAAAAAGGCCATGGCGGCAAAGTAAATACAATATAGCAAGTAAAACACTGGAATGGTAGATTTGCAGTGGAAGAATGTGCAAAATAGAAATAAAAATAATGGGGAGCAAAATAAATAAATAAATCAAATCAAATAAATACAGTAGGGATAAAGTGGTAGTTGTTTGGGCTAAATTATAGGTGGGCTATGTACAGGTCCATTAATATGTGAGTTGCTCTGACAGCTGGTGCTTAAAGCTAGTGAGGGAGATAAGTGTTTCCAATTTCAGAGATTTTTGTAGTTCGTTCCAGTCATTAGCAGCAGAGAACTGGAAGGAGAGGCGGCCAAAGAAATAATTGGTTTTGGGGGTGATCAGAGAGATATACCTGCTGGAGCGCGTGCTACAGGTGGGTGATGGTATGGTGACCAGCGAGCTGAGATAAGGGGGGACTTTACCTAGCAGGATCTTGTAGATGACATGGAGCTAGTGGTTTTGGCGACGAGTATGAAGCGAGGGCCAGCCAACGAGAGCGTACAGGTCACAATGGTGGGTAGTATATGGGGCTTTGGTGACAAAACAGATGGCACTGTGATAGACTGCATCCAATTTTTTGAGTAGTGTATTGGAGGCTATTTTGTAAATAACATCGCCAAAGTCGAGGATTGGTAGGATAGTCAGTTTTACGAGGGTATGTTTGGCAGCATGAGTGAACGATGCTTTGTTGCGAAATAGGAAGCCGTTTCTAGATTTAATTTTGGTTTGGAGATGCTTAATGTGAGTCTGGAAGGAGAGTTTACAGTCTAACCAGACACCTAGGTATTTGTAGTTGTCCACGTATTCTAAGTCAGAGCCATCCAGAGTAGTGATGTTGGACAGGCGGGCAGGTGCAGGCAGCGATCGGTTGAAGAGCATGCATTTAGTTTTACTTGTATTTAAGAGCAATTGGAGGCCACGGAAGGAGAGTTATATGGCATTGAAGCTTGCCTGGAAGGTTGTTAACACAGTGTCCAAAGAAGGGCCAGAAGTATACAGAATGGTGTCGTCTGCATACAGGTGGATCAGAGACTCACCAGCAGCAAGAGCGACATCATTGATGTATACAGAGAAGAGAGTCGGTCCAAGAATTTAACCCTTTGGCACCCCCATTGAGACGGCCAGAGGTCCGGACAGCAGACCCTCCGATTTGACACACTGAACTCTATCAGAGAAGTAGTTGGTGAACCAGGCGAGGCAATCATTTGAGAAACCAAGGCTGTCGAGTCTGCAGATGAGGATGTGGTGATTGACAGAGTCGAAAGCCTTGGCCAGATCAATGAATACGGCTGCACAGTAATGTTTCTTATCGATGGCGGTTAAGATATCGTTTAGGACCTTGAGCGTGGCTGAGGTGCACCCATGACCAGCTCTGAAACCAGATTGCATAGCAGAGAGGGTATGGTGAGATTCGAAATGGTCGGTAATCTGTTTGTTGACTTGGCTTTCGAAGACCTTAAAAAGGCAGGGTAGGATAGATATAGGTCTGTAGCTATTTATTGTTTTATTTATTTCACCTTTATTTAACCAGGTAGGCAAGTTGAGAACAAGTTCACATTTACTATTGCGACCTGGCCAAGATAAAGCAAAGCAGTTCGACACATACAACGACACAGAGTTACACATGGAGTAAAACAAACATACAGTCAATAATACAGTATTAACAAGTCTATATATGATGTGAGCAAATGAGGTGAGATAAGGGAGGTAAAGGCAAAAAAAGGCCATGGTGGCAAAGTAAATACAATATAGCAAGTAAAACACTGGAATGGTAGATTTGCAGTGGAAGAATGTGCAAAGTAGAAATAAAAATAATGGGGTGCAAAGGAGCAAAATAAATAAATTAATTAAATACAGTAGGGAAAGAGGTAGTTGTTTGGGCTAAATTATAGGTGGGCTATGTACAGGTGCAGTAATCTGTGAGCTGCTCTGACAGTTGGTGCTAAAAGCTAGTGAGGGAGATAAGTGTTTCCAGTTTCAGAGATTTTTGTAGTTCGTTCCAGTCATTGGCAGCAGAGAACTGGAAGGTGAGGCGGCCAAAGAAAGAATTGGTTTTGGGGGTGACTAGAGAGATATACCTGCTGGAGCGTGTGCTACAGGTGGGAGATGCTATGGTGACCAGCGAGCTGAGATAAGGGGGGACTTTACCTAGCAGGGTCTTGTAGATGACATGGAGCCAGTGGGTTTGGCGACGAGTATGAAGCGAGGGCCAGCCAACGAGAGCGTACAGGTTGCAATGGTGGGTAGTATATGGGGCTTTGGTGACAAAACGGATTGCACTGTGATAGACTGCATCCAATTTGTTGAGTAGGGTATTGGAGGCTATTTTGTAAATGACATCGCCAAAGTCGAGGATTGGTAGGATGGTCAGTTTTACAAGGGTATGTTTAGCTAACCATCCATTAAATCAGAACACCACTAACTAACCATTCAATAAATCAGAACACCACTAACTAATCATCCATTCAACCAGAACACAACCAGAACACCACTATCTAATCATCCATTCAGCCAGAACATCACTAAATAACCATCCATTCAACCAGAACATCACTAACTAATCATCCATTCAACCAGAACACCACTAACTATGAGAGAGAATGATCAAAACAACAAAATAGGTTGTTGAACGTGAGCCACTACAGCTCAGACTGTGTGTGTTTAAATAAAAGTCCTGATATCAGTTTGTGTGTGTTTGAGAGAGTGAGAGTGAGAGAGAGAGAGGGAAAGAAAGACAGAAAGAGAGTAGGAGAGAGAGATAGTGTTTGTGTTTAAAGGCTCTGGTGAGAGCGATAGCCCTTAGCCCTCTTATCGCTATTCTCTGAGGTAACACTACTTCTCCTCAGGTCCCATGCATGATAAAACAGAGGTTGTGTGTGTGTGTAGGTCCCATGCATGATAAAACAGAGGTTGTGTGTGTGTGTAGGTCCCATGCATGATAAAACAGAGGATGTGTGTGTGTGTGTATGTGTGTGTAGGTCCCATGAATAATAAAACAGAGGTTCTGTGTGTGTGTGTGTGTGTGTGTGTGTGTGTGTGTGTGTGTGTGTGTGTGTGTGTGTGTGTGTGTGTGTGTGTGTGTGTGTGTGTGTGTGTGTGTGTGTGTGTGTGTGTGTGTGTGTGTGTGTGTGTGTGTGTGTGTGTGTGTGTGTGTGTGTGTGTGTGGGTCAGGGGATGTTTCATGGCTCCAGAGACAGGGACAGAGCAGAGAAACGTGACAGAGTGGAGGAATAAAGGGAGGGACCTGCTATCATCATTAGAAGTGCCAGACACCCCAGAGTGCCTATCATATTAGTGTGATTACATTGCATGATTTATATGCCTGCCAAGCCTCCCCTGCTAAGCAGACATTATGCACATCACAGTCCCGTAGCTCTTTGACACACATACTGTATGTCCTTTGTTCCTTGGAATGTTTGCTAAACAAGGTGTGAGCCAACGCACTTTAAAAGCTCCACCACAGCAATGCCTTCTGGTAAATATAGATATTTTTTTATTTAACTACGCAAGTCAATTAAAAACAAATTATTATTTACAATGATGGCCTAGGAACAAAGGGTTAACTGCCTTGTTCAGGGGCAGACAGACAGATTTCTACATTGTCAGCTCAGGGATTCAATCTACCAACCTTTCAGTTAGAGGCCCAACGCTGTAACCACTAGGCTACCTGCCGTATATACAGTGTACAGTGCCTTCTGAAAGTATTCATACCCCTTGACTTATTCCACATTTTGTTGTGTTGCAGCCTGAATTCAAAATTGATTAAATGTATTTTGTTTCTCACCCATTTACACACTAACCCATAATGCCATAGTGAAAACATTATTTTTTGAAAATGAAATACAGAAATCTAATTTACATAAGTATTCACACCCTTGAGTCATTACATGTTAGAATCACTTTTGGTAGCGATTACAGCTGTGAGTCATTCAGCTTCGCTATGCACACTTGGATTGTATAATACTTGCACATTATTATTTAAAAAATTATTCAAGCTCTGTCAAGTTGGTTGTTGATCATTGCTAGACACCCATTTTCAAGTCTATTTACGTCAAAACTGTAACTAGGCCGTTATTAAGGAACATTCAGTGTCTTCTTAGTAAGCAATTCCAATGTATATTTGGCCTTGTGTTTTAGGTTATTGTCCTGCTGAAAGGTGAATTTGTCTCCCAATGTCTGTTGGAAAGCAGACTGAACCAGGTTTTCCTCTAGGATTTTGCCTGTACTCAGCTGTATTCCTGAAAAACTCTGTAGACCTTGCCGATGACAAGCATACACATAACATGTAGCCACCACCATGCTTGAAAATATGAAGAGTCACTCAGTGATGTGTTGTGTTGGATTTGCCTCAAACATAATGCTTTGTATTCAGGACATACAGGTAATTTCTTTGCAGTTTTATTTTAGTGCCTTATTGCAAAACAGGAGGCACACTCTGTCATATAGGTTAGTATTGTGGAGTAACTACAATGTTGTTGATCCATCCTTAGTTTTCTCCTATCACAGCGATGAAACTCTAACTGTTTTAAAGTTACCATTAGCCTCATGGTGAAATCCTTGAGCGTGTTTCCTTCCTCTCCGGCAACTGAGTTAGGAAGGACGCCTGTATCTTTGTTGTGTCTGAGTGTATTGATACACCATCCAAAGTGTAATTAATAACGCCACATTTCTCTAAGGGATATTTATTCAATGTCTGCTTCTTTAAAAAAAAGTATTTTATCTACCAATAGGTGCCCTTCTTTATGAAGCATTGGAAAACCTCCCTGGTGTTTGTGGTTGAATATACGTTTGAAATTCACTGCTCGACTGAGGGACCTTAAAGATAATTGTATGAGTGGGGTACAGAGATGAGGTAGTCATTCAAAAATCATGTTTAACACTATTACTGCACACAGAGTGATCCCATGCAACTTATTATGTGACAAGTTGAGCAAATGTTTACTCCTGAACATATTTAGGCTCGCCATAATTAAGGGTGTCATGTTTGTCATTTATTGTCATGTCTTGTCCCTGTGCTCCCCATGCTATTCGTTTCCCTCTGCTGGTCTTGTTTGGTTCTTTCCCTCCTTCTATCCCTCTCTCTCCCCCTCCCTCTCTCACTCTCTCGCTCTCTCTTCTCTCTGTCGTTCCGTTCCTGCTCCCAGCTGTTCCTATTCCCCTAATCATCATTTAGTCTTCCCACACCTGTTCCCGATCCTTTCCCCTGATTAGAGTCCCTATTTATTCCTTTGTGATCCGTTCCTGTCCCGTCGGTTCCTTGTATTGTATTCACCATGCTGTGATTGCGTTTTCGCCCTGTCCTGTCGTGTTTTGCCGTGATTGTGTATCACCCTGTCCTGTCGTGTTTTGTGCCTTCATCAGATGCTGCGTGTGAGCAGGTGTCTCAGTCGACTACGGCCTGCGCCTACCCGGCGACCTGCAGTCTGTGGCCGCTTCTCCAGTTGTTTCCCCTCTACAAGTCTAGAGGATTTCTGTTATTCCGTTTTGGACTTTAATAAACTCTGTTTCTGTTAAGTCGCTTTTGGGTCCTCTTTCACCTGCATGACAGAAGGAACCGACCAAGGAATGGACCCAGCGACTTCAGACGCTCGTTACACTGCCGTCGAGATCCAAGGAGCCATGCTCGGCAGACACGAGCAGGAATTGTCTGCTGCTCGCCATGCCGTGGAGAACCTGGCCGCTCAGGTTTCCGACCTCTCTGGACAGTTCCAGAGTCTACGTCTCGTGCCACCTGTTACTCACTGGCCTGCCGAGCCTCCAGAACCTAGGGTTAATAACCCACCTTGCTACTCCGGGCAGCCCACTGAGTGCCGCTCCTTTCTCACGCAGTGTGAGATTGTGTTCTCTCTCCAACCCCACACATACTCTAGAGAGAGAGCTCGGGTTGCTTACGTCATTTCACTCCTTACTGGCCGGGCTCGAGAATGGGGCACAGCTATCTGGGAGGCAAGGGCTGATTGCTCTAACAGATTCCAGAACTTTAAAGAGGAGATGATTCGGGTTTTTGACCGTTCAGTTTTTGGTGGGGAGGCTTCTAGGGCCCTGGCTTCCTTATGCCAAGGTGAACGGTCCATAACGGATTATTCCATTGAGTTTCGCACTCTTGCTGCCTCTAGTGAGTGGAACGAGCCGGCGCTGCTCGCTCGTTTTCTGGAGGGACTCCACGCAGTGGTTAAGGATGAGATTCTCTCCCGGGAGGTTCCTTCAGATGTGGACTCTTTGATTGCTCTCGCCATCCGCATAGAACGACGGGTAGATCATCGTCACCGGGCTCGTGGAAGAGAGCTCGCATCAACGGTGTTTCCCTGCTCCGCATCGCAACCATCTCCCTCCTCTGGCTTTGAGACTGAGCCCATGCAGCTGGGAGGGATTCGCATCTCGAATAAGGAGAGGGAACGGAGGATCACCAACCGCCTGTGCCTCTATTGCGGAGTTGCTGGACATTTTGTTAATTCATGTCCAGTAAGAGGCCAGAGCCCATCAGTAAGCGGAGGGCTACTGGTGAGCGCTACTACTCAGGTCCCTTCATCTAGATCTTGTACTACTATGTCGGTCCATCTACGCTGGACCGGTTCGGGTGCTACATGCAGTGCTTTGATTGACTCTGGGGCTGAGGGTTGTTTCATGGACGAAGCATGGGCTCGGAAACATAACATTCCTTTCGGACCGTTAGACAGGCCTACGCCCATGTTTGCCTTAGATGGTAGTCATCTTCCCAGTATCAAATTTGAGACACTACCTTTAACTCTCACAGTATCTGGTAACCACAGTGAGACTATTTCTTTTTGATTTTCCGTTCACCGTTTACACCTGTTGTTTTGGGTCATCCCTGGCTTGTATGTCATAATCCTTCTATTAATTGGTCTAGTAATTCTATCCTATCCTGGAACGTTTCTTGTCATGTGAAGTGTTTAATGTCTGCCATCCCTCCCATTTCTTCTGTCCCTACTTCTCAGGAGGAACCTGGCGATTTGACAGGAGTGCCGGAGGAATATCATGATCTGCGCACGGTCTTCAGTCGGTCCCGAGCCAACTCCCTTCCTCCTCACCGGTCGTATGATTGTAGTATTGATCTCCTTCCGGGGACCACTCCTCCTCGAGGTAGACTATACTCTCTGTCGGCTCCCGAACGTAAGGCTCTCGAGGATTATTTGTCTGTGTCTCTTGACGCCGGTACCATAGTGCCTTCTTCTTCTCCGGCCGGGGCGGGGTTCTTTTTGTTAAAAAGAAGGACGGTACTCTGCGCCCCTGCGTGGATTATCGAGGGCTGAATGACATAACGGTTAAGAATCGTTATCCGCTTCCCCTTATGTCATCAGCCTTCGAGATTCTGCAGGGAGCCAGGTGCTTTACTAAGTTGGACCTTCGTAACGCTTACCATCTCGTGCGCATCAGAGAGGGGGACGAGTGGAAAACGGCGTTTAACACTCCGTTAGGGCATTTTGAGTACCGGGTTCTGCCGTTCGGTCTCGCCAATGCGCCAGCTGTTTTTCAGGCATTAGTTAATGATGTTCTGAGAGACATGCTGAACATTTTTGTTTTCGTCTATCTTGACGATATCCTGATTTTTTCTCCGTCACTCGAGATTCATGTTCAGCACGTTCGACGTGTTCTACAGCGCCTTTTAGAGAATTGTCTCTACGTAAAGGCTGAGAAGTGCTCTTTTCATGTCTCCTCCGTTACTTTTCTCGGTTCCGTTATTTCCGCTGAAGGCATTCAGATGGATTCCGCTAAGGTCCAAGCTGTCAGTGATTGGCCCGTTCCAAGGTCACGTGTCGAGTTGCAGCGCTTTTTTAGGTTTCGCTAATTTCTATCGGCGTTTCATTCGTAATTTCGGTCAAGTTGCTGCCCCTCTCACAGCTCTTACTTCTGTCAAGACGTGTTTTAAGTGGTCCGGTTCCGCCCAGGGAGCTTTTGATCTTCTAAAAGAACGTTTTACGTCCGCTCCTATCCTCGTTACTCCTGACGTCACTAGACAATTCATTGTCGAGGTTGACGCTTCAGAGGTAGGCGTGGGAGCCATCCTATCCCAGCGCTTCCAGTCTGACGATAAGGTTCATCCTTGCGCTTATTTTTCTCATCGCCTGTCGCCATCTGAGCGCAACTATGATGTGGGTAACCGTGAACTGCTCGCCATCCGCTTAGCCCTAGGCGAATGGCGACAGTGGTTGGAGGGGGCGACCGTTCCTTTTGTCGTTTGGACAGACCATAAGAACCTTGAGTACATCCGTTCTGCCAAACGACTTAATGCCCGTCAAGCTCGTTGGGCGTTGTTTTTCGCTCGTTTCGAGTTTGTGATTTCTTACCGTCCGGGTAGCAAGAACACCAAGCCTGATGCCTTATCCCGTCTGTTTAGTTCTTCTGTGGCTTCTACTGATCCCGAGGGGATTCTTCCTTATGGGCGTGTTGTCGGGTTAACAGTCTGGGGAATTGAAAGACAGGTTAAGCAAGCACTCACGCACACTGCGTCGCCGCGCTTGTCCTAGTAACCTCCTTTTCGTTCCTGTTTCCACTCGTCTGGCTGTTCTTCAGTGGGCTCACTCTGCCAAGTTAGCTGGTCATCCCGGTGTTCGAGGCACTCTTGCGTCTATTCGCCAGCGCTTTTGGTGGCCGACTCAGGAGCGTGACACGCGCCGCTCGTGGCTGCTTGTTCGGACTGCGCGCAGACTAAGTCGGGTAACTCTCCTCCTGCCGGTCGTCTCAGACCGCTCCCCATTCCTTCTCGACCATGGTCTCACATTGCCTTAGACTTCATTACCGGTCTGCCTTTGTCTGCGGGGAAGACTGTGATTCTGACGGTTGTCGATAGGTTCTCTAAGGCGGCACATTTCATTCCCCTCGCTAAACTTCCTTCCGCTAAGGAGACGGCACAAATCATTATTGAGAATGTATTCAGAATTCATGGCCTCCCGTTAGACGCCGTTTCAGACAGAGGCCCGCAATTCACGTCACAGTTTTGGAGGGAGTTCTGTCGTTTGATTGGTGCGTCCGTCAGTCTCTCTTCCGGGTTTCATCCCCAGTCTAACGGTCAAGCAGAGAGGGCCAATCAGACGATTGGTCGCATACTACGCAGCCTTTCTTTCAGAAACCCTGCGTCTTGGGCAGAACAGCTCCCCTGGGCAGAATACGCTCACAATTCGCTTCCTTCGTCTGCTACCGGGTTATCTCCGTTTCAGAGTAGTCTGGGTTACCAGCCTCCTCTGTTCTCATCCCAGCTTGCCGAGTCCAGCGTTCCCTCCGCTCAAGCGTTTGTCCAACGTTGTGAGCGCACCTGGAGGAGGGTGAGGTCTGCACTTTGCCGTTACAGGGCACAGACGGTGAGAGCCGCCAATAAACGCAGGATTAAGAGTCCAAGGTATTGTTGCGGCCAGAGAGTGTGGCTTTCCACTCGCAACCTTCCTCTTACGACAGCTTCTCGTAAGTTGACTCCGCGGTTCATTGGTCCGTTCCGTGTCTCCCAGGTCGTCAATCCTGTCGCTGTGCGACTGCTTCTTCCGCGACATCTTCGTCGCGTCCATCCTGTCTTCCATGTCTCCTGTGTTAAGCCCTTTCTTCGCACCCCCGTTCGTCTTCCCTCCCCCTCCCGTCCTTGTCGAGAGCGCACCTATTTACAAGGTACATAAGATTATGGACATGCGTTCTCGGGACGGGGTCACCAATACCTAGTGGATTGGGAGGGTTACGGTCCTGAGGAGAGGAGTTGGGTTCCGTCTCGGGACGTGCTGGACCGTTCGCTCATCGATGATTTCCTCCGTTGCCGCCAGGATTCCTCCTCGAGTGCGCCAGGAGGCGCTCGGTGAGTGGGGGGTACTGTCATGTTTGTCATTTATTGTCATGTCTTGTCCCTGTGCTCCCCATGCTATTCGTTTCCCTCTGCTGGTCTTGTTTGGTTCTTTCCTCCTTCTATCCCTCTCTCTCCCCTCCCTCTCTCACTCTCTCGCTCTCTCTTCTCTGTCGTTCCGTTCCTGCTCCCAGCTGTTCCTATTCCCCTAATCATCATTTAGTCTTCCCACACCTGTTCCCGATCCTTTCCCCTGATTAGAGTCCCTATTTATTCCTTTGTGATCCGTTCCTGTCCCGTCGGTTCCTTGTATTGTATTCACCATGCTGTGATTGCGTTTTCGCCCTGTCCTGTCGTGTTTTGCCGTGATTGTGTATCACCCTGTCCTGTCGTGTTTTGTGCCTTCATCAGATGCTGCGTGTGAGCAGGTGTCTCAGTCGACTACGGCCTGCGCCTACCCGAAGCGACCTGCAGTCTGTGGCCGCTTCTCCAGTTGTTTCCCCTCTACAAGTCTAGAGGATTTCTGTTATTCCGTTTTGGACTTTAATAAACTCTGTTTCTGTTAAGTCGCTTTTGGGTCCTCTTTCACCTGCATGACAAAGGGGTTGAATACTTATGGGTTATTGTGTTTAGGTCAGTGATACAAAATCGCGATTTAATCTATTTTAAATGTAGGCTGTTACAACAAAATGTGGAAAATGTCAATGGGGTGTGAATACTTTCTGAAGGCACTGTTTGTAGAAGTACATTTCATCCCTCGGGGCCATCGCTCAGTGATGTCATTGACAGCTAAAAAGGGATACAGTGATATATAACCCAGATGAAAAAGAGATGCTGTAAGTAGCACAACTGCAATGGAAGACACAACTGCCAACCCAACCCTGTAAAACAACACATTTCCCTGACAATAAAACGTCTTATCTTATTCAAATTAGAAAAGTTTCCCAAATCTTATATTGGATAAAGCTGGTATATTCTTTGACCGGATCTCATTGTTTTCTCTTCTCTTTATTTATAGACTATCTGATTGAACCTTTGATATGGAAAGACACCACACAGAACAAGGGGTGGAGAAAGAGGAACGGACAGAAAGAAACAGAAAGAGAGAACGATTATAACATGAAACGGGGCCAGCTTGTGACGCAAGTGTTCCTGATCCTCTGCAGCCTTGATCGAGGAAAAGCTCAAGATTTTTGAATAATCCCAGAATATTCTATTAGGGCATTCTTATTCCAAAACTCTGAATGGGGACATCTCAACTACTGAATAGAGGGATCCAAAGAGAGAAAGCTGAAAGCATTCCATGTCATGCAGGTAAAAGAGGACCCAAAAGCGACTTAACAGAAACAGAGTTTAATAATGTTCAAAACGGAATAACTGACATCCTCTAGATTTGTAGAGGGGAAAACAACTGGAGAAGCGGCCACAGACTGCAGGTCGCTTCGGGTAGGCGCAGGCCGTAGTCGACTGAGACACCTGCTCACACGCAGCGTCTGATGAAGGCACAAAACACGACAGAACAGGGTGATACACAATCACGGCAAAAAACACGACAGGACAGGGCGAAACGCAATCACAGCATGGTGAATACAATATAAGGAACCGACGGAACAGGAACGGATCACAAAGGAATAAATAGGGAGTCTAATCAGGGAAAGGATCGGGAACAGGTGTGGGAAGACTAAATGATGATTAGGGAATAGGAACAGCTGGGAGCAGGAACGGAACGATAGAGAGAAGAGAGAGCGAGAGAGTGAGAGAGGGAGGGGGAGAGAGAGGGATAGGAGGGAAAGAACCAAATAAGACCAGCAGAGGGAAACGAATAGCATGGGGAGCACAGGGACAAGACATGATAATAAATGACAAACATGACAGTACCCCCCCACTCACCGAGCGCCTCCTGGCGCTCTCGAGGAGGAACACTGGCAGCAACGGAGGAAATCATAGATCAAACGGTCCAGCACGTCCCGAGAAAGAACCCCACTCCTCTCCTCAGGACCGTAACGAAAAACGATAAAAAGGGAAACTAGGGTACTACTCTAAAAAAAAAATGAGAACTAGGGACAGACTGAGACACAGCAAGGGCAGGGACAAGAACAGGAGAGATGCGATGGCAGGGAACAGACTGAGACCCAGCAAGACCAGGAGCAGAAGCAGAAAAAAAATTACCAGACTTCTTCTGCGCGCAGTCTGAACACGCAGCCACGAAACGGCGCGTGTCACGCTCCTGAGTCGGCCACCAAAAGCGCTGGCGAATAGACGCAAGAGTGCCTCGAACACCGGGATGACCAGCTAACTTGGCAGAGTGAGCCCACTGAAGAACAGCCAGACGAGTGGAAACAGGAACGAAAAGGAGGTTACTAGGACAAGCGCGCGGCGACGCAGTGTGCGTGAGTGCTTGCTTAACCTGTCTTTCAATTCCCCAGACTGTCAACCCGACAACACGCCCATAAGGAAGAATCCCCTCGAGATCAGTAGAAGCCACAGAAGAACTAAACAGACGGGATAAGGCATCAGGCTTGGTGTTCTTGCTACCCGGACGGTAAGAAATCACAAACTCGAAACGAGCGAAAAACAACGCCCAACGAGCTTGACGGGCATTAAGTCGTTTGGCAGAACGGATGTACTCAAGGTTCTTATGGTCTGTCCAAACGACAAAAGGAACGGTCGCCCCTCCAACCACTGTCGCCATTCGCCTAGGGCTAAGCGGATGGCGAGCAGTTCACGGTTACCCACATCATAGTTGCGCTCAGATGGCGACAGGCGATGAGAAAAATAAGCGCAAGGATGAACCTTATCGTCAGACTGGAAGCGCTGGGATAGAATGGCTCCCACGCCTACCTCTGAAGCGTCAACCTCGACAATAAATTGTCTAGTGACGTCAGGAGTAACGAGGATAGGAGCGGACGTAAAACGTTCTTTTAGAAGATCAAAAGCTCCCTGGGCGGAACCGGACCACTTAAAACACGTCTTGACAGAAGTAAGAGCTGTGAGAGGGGCAGCAACTTGACCGAAATTACGAATGAAACGCCGATAGAAATTAGCGAAACCTAAAAAGCGCTGCAACTCGACACGTGACCTTGGAACGGGCCAATCACTGACAGCTTGGACCTTAGCGGAATCCATCTGAATGCCTTCAGCGGAAATAACGGAACCGAGAAAAGTAACGGAGGAGACATGAAAAGAGCACTTCTCAGCCTTTACGTAGAGACAATTCTCTAAAAGGCGCTGTAGAACACGTCGAACGTGCTGAACATGAATCTCGAGTGACGGAGAAAAAATCAGGATATCGTCAAGATAGACAAAAACAAAAATGTTCAGCATGTCTCTCAGAACATCATTAACTAATGCCTGAAAAACAGCTGGCGCATTGGCGAGACCGAACGGCAGAACCCGGTACTCAAAATGCCCTAACGGAGTGTTAAACGCCGTTTTCCACTCGTCCCCCTCTCTGATGCGCACGAGATGGTAAGCGTTACGAAGGTCCAACTTAGTAAAGCACCTGGCTCCCTGCAGAATCTCGAAGGCTGATGACATAAGGGGAAGCGGATAACGATTCTTAACCGTTATGTCATTCAGCCCTCGATAATCCACGCAGGGGCGCAGAGTACCGTCCTTCTTCTTAACAAAAAGAACCCCGCCCCGGCCGGAGAAGAAGAAGGCACTATGGTACCGGCGTCAAGAGACACAGACAAATAATCCTCGAGAGCCTTACGTTCGGGAGCCGACAGAGAGTATAGTCTACCTCGAGGAGGCGTGGTCCCTGGAAGGAGATCAATACTACAATCATACGACCGGTGAGGAGGAAGGGAGTTGGCTCGGGACCGACTGAAGACCGTGCGCAGATCATGATATTCCTCCGGCACTCCTGTCAAATCGCCAGGTTCCTCCTGAGAAGTAGGGAGAGAAGAAACGGGAGGGATGGCAGACATTAAACACTTCACATGACAAGAAACGTTCCAGGATAGGATAGAATTACTAGACCAATTAATAGAAGGATTATGACATACTAGCCAGGGATGACCCAAAACAACAGGTGTAAACGGTGAACGGAAAATCAAAAAAATAGTCTCACTGTGGTTACCAGATACTGTGAGAGTTAAAGGTAGTGTCTCAAATTTGATACTGGGAAGATGACTACCATCTAAGGCAAACATGGGCGTAGGCTTGTCTAACGGTCTGAAAGGAATGTTATGTTTCCGAACCCATGCTTCGTCCATGAAACAACCCTCAGCCCCAGAGTCAATCAAGGCACTGCATGTAGCACCCGAACCGGTCCAGCGTAGATGGACCGACATAGTAGTACAAGATCTAGATGAAGAGGACTGAGTAGTAGCGCTCACCAGTAGCCCTCCGCTTACTGATGGGCTCTGGCCTCTTACTGGACATGAATTAACAAAATGTCCAGCAACTCCGCAATAGAGGCACAGGCGGTTGGTGATCCTCCGTTCCCTCTCCTTATTCGAGATGCGAATCCCTCCCAGCTGCATGGGCTCAGTCTCAAAGCCAGAGGAGGGAGATGGTTGCGATGCGGAGCAGGGAAACACCGTTGATGCGAGCTCTCTTCCACGAGCCCGGTGACGAAGATCTACCCGTCGTTCTATGCGGATGGCGAGAGCAATCAAAGAGTCCACATCTGAAGGAACCTCCCGGGAGAGAATCTCATCCTTAACCGCTGCGTGGAGTCCCTCCAGAAAACGAGCGAGCAGCGCCGGCTCGTTCCACTCACTAGAGGCAGCAAGAGTGCGAAACTCAATGGAATAATCCGTTATGGACCGTTCACCTTGGCATAAGGAAGCCAGGGCCCTAGAAGCCTCCTCACCAAAAACTGAACGGTCAAAAACCCGAATCATCTCCTCTTTAAAGTTCTGGAATCTGTTAGAGCAATCAGCCCTTGCCTCCCAGATAGCTGTGCCCCATTCTCGAGCCCGGCCAGTAAGGAGTGAAATGACGTAAGCAACCCGAGCTCTCTCTCTAGAGTATGTGTGGGGTTGGAGAGAGAACACAATCTCACACTGCGTGAGAAAGGAGCGGCACTCAGTGGGCTGCCCGGAGTAGCAAGGTGGGTTATTAACCCTGGGTTCTGGAGGCTCGGCAGGCCAGGGAGTAACAGGTGGCACGAGACGTAGACTCTGGAACTGTCCAGAGAGGTCGGAAACCTGAGCGGCCAGGTTCTCCACGGCATGGCGAGCAGCAGACAATTCCTGCTCGTGTCTGCCGAGCATGGCTCCTTGGAACTCGACGGCAGTGTAACGAGCGTCTGAAGTCGCTGGGTCCATTCCTTGGTCGGTTCCTTCTGTCATGCAGGTAAAAGAGGACCCAAAAGCGACTTAACAGAAACAGAGTTTAATAATGTTCAAAACGGAATAACTGACATCCTCTAGATTTGTAGAGGGAAAACAACTGGAGAAGCGGCCACAGACTGCAGGTCGCCGGGTAGGCGCAGGCCGTAGTCGACTGAGACACCTGCTCACACGCAGCGTCTGATGAAGGCACAAAACACGACAGAACAGGGTGATACACAATCACGGCAAAAAACACGACAGGACAGGGCGAAACGCAATCACAGCATGGTGAATACAATATAAGGAACCGACGGAACAGGAACGGATCACAAAGGAATAAATAGGGAGTCTAATCAGGGGAAAGGATCGGGAACAGGTGTGGGAAGACTAAATGATGATTAGGGGAATAGGAACAGCTGGGAGCAGGAACGGAACGATAGAGAGAAGAGAGAGCGAGAGAGTGAGAGAGGGAGGGGGGAGAGAGAGGGATAGGAGGGAAAGAACCAAATAAGACCAGCAGAGGGAAACGAATAGCATGGGGAGCACAGGGACAAGACATGATAATAAATGACAAACATGACATTCCATAGGCCTCAGTGAATGTCCTGCCTCTGTCTTTATCAGAAAACTAACAGAAACCATATCCAAAAGGACAGACTCCCTAAACGCCTGTCTATCATCACTTGCAACTCATACAGGGTGAAAAACATCTTAAAAAGACAAGCAATTATCAACTCTTAGAGACAGAGAGACTCGATTGATTGGGATTTTTAAATAGTTTTCTTTAAAAAAAAATCCTTTCTTTCTCCCTCTCCTCCCTCTCCCTCTCCCGAGGTCGTGGAATTGATCACTTCTCCCGACTATTTGCACTGGACTCTTAGATGAAATCAGGACTCAGAAAAGGCATTGGATTGGTTTCGGGAGCAACCACAGTACCTAAAAAGTGATGACCTGCACCCGAACAGGAGAAGAGTTTGGATGCTGAGTGCTAACATCGAAAGGGTACTAAAAAAGTGATTGGAAAGATATCAGTCCTTGTCCGCAACAGGTAGCACATTGATTCTTGTTTTAATCCACGTCCTAGTTTGAGGCATAGACAAAATGGCACAGTTCTAAGCAATCTTTTATCTACTGTACTGTATACCATTTCAAGACAACCCCATGGCTATTTGATATAGAGGGTTATCTACTGATCATAGCATGTTTGTATTAGAGACTCAGTCTGATCTGAAATACCACATCTGTGGCCTTGGACTGATTCATGTAAATGTTAGAAGTTTGATTTAGAAAATGGATCTTATTGTAATTCTGGCTTCTCAGACCAAAGCATACATTTTGATAATTACTGAGTCTTGGTAAAAAAAAGTCTGTGCCAGACTCTGATGTGTCTCTGAATGGATATAATGTTTATATATCTGACAGAGCTGGCAGAGGTAGGGGTGTCGCCATTTCATAAAGAACAACTTGAATGTTGCTGTGTGTAATACCACCTCTGTCCCCAAGCAATTTGAATGTCTTTTTCTAAATGTGTGCCTTGGTAATAATGGACCAACAAACGTTAGTGGGAGTTAATCATCCTCCCTCAGCCCTCCCAATTGCTCTTAGAAAATAGCCTGACTTGATGTTTAACTATGCTAAATCTGAATGATTAATATTCGATGGTCTTTACCTGGATTGATCCAGATAGACTGAAAGATATTTGTACTGAGCTAAATTTAACTAAACCAACCAGTCCCAACTAAACCAGCCTGAAAAATACACTATTTTGGAAATCAATCTGACAAACGCCCCTGTTTGCTAACAGTGACCAGTGACCATTGTTCCATTGTCGGTAAGATATCCTAAATCATATCGCCACATTTTTTTGTTTGTTGGTTCAATGAGCAACCCTCCCTGTGTCATGACGTTGGCCTGGGGGATAGGTTTATGACAGTCATAAATACCTCTTCCCCCCTTTTCCTCTCTCTAACCTACTGAGGTTACATTAAATTCACATTACTGAGGTTACATTAAATTCACTGGCAGGTCTATAACAGGTTTGGCCTACAAACTAATGTGACCAATCTATGGAAAGATAAGACTCCCACGAATACGATGGATCCATTTTGCTCTACGCCTCCCACAGTTGTCACGGGACTCGTGAGAAGGTAACCCATATAAATGAATGGAAGTATGGAGGTAGTTTTATGCCTACAAAAATAAGGGGTTAAATATGTGTAGAAAAAAAACACAAATATTTCCTGAGCTTTTATACCTCCTAGACCAAGGACAGACACTACAAAACTTTATTGCTTATGATTTATATTGCTTATCACAGTCCTTTTTCCCACTTGTGAATGTGTTATTCAATGTGTTTCTATGGGTTATAATATTAAACACCAAATTAATTATTTTATAAAATAATTGTTATACCTGAAGGATCCTATGGCTAAACGATCCATGGTATGACCATCTTAAAACAATTCCCCTCTCTAAACATCAGGAAGCAGGTTGTAAAGGCAACCTTTCTGCCAGTTCTTGATTATTGTGACACCATTTATAAGAAAGCAGCAACCACTACTCTAAAACCCTTGGATATAGTGTACCATAGCGTGCTTTGCTTTTTCACAGGTGACATGTTTAATACTCATCACTGCATCCTTTATCAGAAGCTCGGCTGGATTACTCTAAATTCCCGTAGATCACTTAATTTCTCCCTTTTTGTTTCCAAAGCTCTGCTGCACCAGCTTCCAACATATCTCACTTCTCTGTATAGAAATATGAGGCACCCAACCTGCTCACAGGGTTGAGGTCCCTCATGCCTCTACTAACCTAGGTAAATCAGCCTTTAGTTTTAATGCCCCCCCCCATAATATACAAATCCCTGGTGCCAATAGGGCAGTTTAGAATGCTGATGAGGAAGGAATTCACTGAGGTTTGCGAGTGTTTTGGTTGAATGTAAGAATTTATTTGTGTTGTTGAATTGTAATGCATCTGTAACTGCTGCATCTGTAACTGCTGCATCTGTAACTGCTGCATCTGTAACTGCTGCATCTGTAACTGCTGCATCTGTCATTTCTCTTTTGCTGTTTTATTGAAATATAATGTTGATTTGTGAATTGTTTCTTCTCAGGGCACCATTGAGAATGAGATTCTGGTCTTAATTGGATTCCCCTGAATAAATAAAAGTTAATACATAAATACAAATCTTTCTCCCATTCTTCCTCCAATTAATTTTCTCCTCTCCACTGCCTCAATCCCCATCTTGTAAACTAACCCTTCAGACAATAAAAATACTTGCATTCCCTCCTCTCTCCCAGTCACATCCCTCTCTCATCCCTCTATCCTTGTCCTTTTTGTATGATGAGTTCATTATGTTTTATACCAGTCATTATCGGATGTCTTTATCCAGACAGGGAGCTGGGCTGGATTCTGCAACCTGGGAGTTTTATGAAGATGGGGAAAGGTGGTGTGTGGGCGTTCATGTGTGACTGTGCATACTTTTATGTGTATGTGTGTATGTCTGTGTGTGTATGTGTGTGTGTTAACCTTGACCAAGGGCATTTCAGAAGCGTTATGCCACCCTGGGGTCCCAAATTGCAGCCATCTGGTATGGAGTAGAGAGTAGTGGATTGTGCTTGGGTCTCAGTATTACCATTGGCAGGTTAAAGCTCCTACAGCCCCTGAGATGACAGTTCTACTGGGCTTCTCCATGACTGGGTCAGGGCCGTTAAAAACAAAACACTAGAATCTGCAAATATCTACAAATACTGTATATTCCTCCAAAATAAATACTCAAACTCCTATATTTATTTGTTCAGTTTATCAGGAGTGTAGCAGAGCAAGGCAATGCAGGCTGATGTTAGTGTGTTTTCAGTTCCCCCATCATAGCTGTTATTTGGTTGTTTGTGTTATCACTTATACATATGTTCTGAAAATCCAACAACATTCCACAGATAAAACACTGAGCACTCTGTTATTTTTTTCAAACTTTTAGCTTACAGCTTGTAGGTGTCTGTCTTATCAGACAGGTTCTTCTTTAACCATTATTCACCCAGATAGTACCTTTTAGATAAAGCATTTCTTTCCCACCCGAGATGCTGAGGCTGACATTTGCACAGCTCAGACAGGCAGACAGGGAGGCTCTGCCTGTGTCTCAGACCATTACTGAGTGTGTGTGTATGTGTGTGTGTGTGTGTGTGTGTGTGTGTGTGTGTGTGTGTGTGTGTGTGTGTGTGTGTGTGTGTGTGTGTGTGTGTGTGTGTGTGTGTGTGTGTGTGTGTGTGTGTGTGTGTGTGTGTGAGAGAGATGTGGTGAGGTGGGAAGCCTGACAACAAGGCCTGGAGAGACACACACCATAGGGACACAGCAGGGGGTGATGGGAAGGCAGCTGCTCCGGGCGAGCGACTCCTGAAAGCCATGTCAGTGTCAGGGGATCAATATGTGTGTGACTGGCGAAAGGCTATCTGTTACACCTACTGTTTTACACACTGTCTCACAAACCAATCTACACACACTGTCTCACACACTAACATACACACACAACGTCTCACACACTATCCTACACAACTCTACAAGTGAGACAGACAAAATGACAGTCAGACAAATTAACTAGACGATGAACAGATGGACAGAGATACAGACAAGTAGACAGGCATTCAGGCAGACAAGCAGGCAGGCAGGCAAGCAGACAAGACACAGACCTTTCACATGACGACCTTCTAGACAAGCTTAGTACAACACAGACCATGTGTCAGGATTTGGCCAGGGTTGTTCCGGTTTTTGGTCACTAGATGCCCCCATTGTGCCTTTTGACCTTTTCTTTTCCCTTGATCCCCATTATTATTTGCACCTGTGCCTCGTTTCCCCTGATTGTACTTAAACCCTTTGATTTAATCAGTTCTTTGCTCTGTGTTTGTATGTTAGCACCCAGCCCTAGTACTCTGTGAACTCTTGTTGATCCCGGTGGACTCTCTTGTGGAATTCTGTTTTTTGTTCTTGTTTGTTTGTTTTTAAGTATCTTTTGAGGCTTTTTTGTGCTATACCTTCCACCTTGTGGATTTACCTTTTTGTCTTGGAGGATTACCTTTGTTCTTGTGGAATTCCTTTTGAGGTTGTGGAGTTACATGTTTTCCTGAAGAACTTCACTTTTTACTTCATTAAATACACCGTCTCAAGTACTGCTGTGTCTGCCTCATCTTCTGGGTTCTGCTGACTATTCGTGGCTCAGTTGGTTTAGTGACTGTTTCTCACTCCGGAGACACGGGTTCGTAACCGGGTCCTGACACCATGCTGTCTAAGCACGATTGTTCCACCAGAGGGCTTGGGTTGACCCCAATAATCAAACTACAGCTTGACCACACATTAGTGGACAGTGTGTCTCTCCATTTGCCCAGCCTGGCCCAGTGACCATTGGAGCGGCGTGGCCGTGTGATTGGAGCAGGGAGATCGTCACAACTCTGAGCATTACATTCCAGCGGGCATAGAGATTAGAGCAGCTAAATGCTGGCTGGGCCATGGATGTGACACACACACGGTGCATTCATAATGCCCCTTAGCCCTGGGCTAAGGAAGATTTTTACATTTTTACTCCATATACAAACGCATACATACAAACAACAAATTACAGACGTACACAAACCATGACTACATCTCATCTGCCCAGACCCGCATGCTCACACCCCCATCCTTCGTGCCTGCGTTATTGTTTGCCACAGATTTTTTCATTGTGTTAATTAATGGTCGGATTAAATGATTTCCACATTTTTAGTATACGTTTTAGCAAGATGAGTGATGAGAAAAGAATAGTCCAGCCTTGAAATATGCAGACCAACGGATTAAAAGTATGTTTACATTGTAATACTTCTGACAGCCAACTTTCTAGGTTCCAATAGTTTATATTTTTCACATTCTAAAGTGGGCTAGCGAAAACCTTAGCCCAGTGCTGTCTGGCCCTGCCTTGGAGCAGGGTTAGCACCACATTTTCAGGGTTAACCCAAAAAACATGGTGCCAAAATAGCCAGTGTAAAACGGGGTCTAGAACAACACCTAGAATGCTCACAGTCCAATCACAAAAGCTGCATTGTCACTTAATTTACATATACTTGTGATGCTTATAATTATTATGCACGTTATTTTGATAGCCAAATTCATACTATTTCATCCTTCCATCTGAGGACAAAAATCGAAATACTTTAATCAGTATGCCTAACAAAAATGGCTGCTATGCCGGCTGGCTAACGTCTTCTCATGAAGCCAACTAAAGCTTCAAACTCTACAGCTGGAAGGGCAGCAAACACTCCATTTTCATCTGTTTTCATAGCTTTTGTAATAACATTTATTAGGATATGTCCATGATAATAATAGTTTTGCATGATTTCACCTAGATCAGAAAAGTTTGTTCATTGACAGTATTCTCTGTACAGGGGCGAGATCGTATTTCAAAAGTGAAACATTGTTTCCGAGGCTCTGAAGAATCCACCTTCCAGAAACAAGTCTCTCACCGTTGCTGCTTGCTATAGACCACCCTCAGCCCCCAGCGGTGCCTTGGACACCATATGTGAATTGATTGCCCCCCCATCTATCTTCAGAGATTGGCTGCTAGGTGACCTAAACTGGGACATGCCTAACACCCCAGCCATCCCACAATCTAAGCTTGATGCCCTCAATCTCGCACAAATGATTAACGAACCTACCAGGTACAACCCCAAATTCGTAAACAGGGGCACCCTCATAGATATCATCCTTACCAACTTGCCCTCCAAATACACATCTGCTGTCTTCAACCAAGATCTCAGCGATCACTGCCTCATTGCCTGCATCCGTAATTGGTCTGTGGTCAAACAACCACACCTCATCACTGTCAAACACTCCCTAAGACACTTCTGCGAGCAGGCCTTTCTAATCAACCTTGCCCGGGTATCCTGGAAGGATATTGATCTCATCCCGTCAGTAGAGGATGCCTGGTTATTCTTTAAAAGTGCCTCCCTCAACATTTTAAATAAGCATGCCCCATTCAAAAAATGTAGAACCAGGAACAGATATAGCCCTTGGTTCACTCCAGACCTGACTGCCCTTGACCAGCACAAAAACATCCTGTGGCGTTCTGCATTATCATCGAATAGCCCCTGTGATATGCAACTTTCAGGAAAGTTAGGATCCAATATACACAGGCAGTTAGGAAAGCTATGGCTAGCTTTTTCGAACAGAAATTTGCATCCAGTAGCACAAACTCAAAAAAGTTCTGGGACACTACCACTACCCCGGTCAACTGCCCTGCACCCCCCACTGCAACTCTCCAAGTCTCCCCCATTTCTCCTTCACCCAAATCCAGATAGCTGATGTTCTGAAAGAGCTACAAAATCTGGACCCCTACAAATCAGCCGGGCTAGAAAATCTGGACCCTCTCTTTCAAACATTATCTGCTGAAATTGTTGCAACCCCTGTTGTTGCAACCTGTACAACCTCTCTATCATATCCCAAAGATTGGAAAGTAGCCGTGATCATCCCCCTCTTCAAAGGGGGAGACACTCTAGACCCAAACTGCCACAGACCTTTATCTATCCTACCCTGCCTTTCTAAGGTCTTCGAAAGCCAAGTTAACAAACAGATTACCGGCCATTTCGAATCCCACCGTACCTTCTCCACTATGCAACCTGTTTCAGAGCTGGTCATGGGTGCACCTCAGCCACTCTCAAGGTCCTAAACGATATCATAACCTCCATCGATAAGAGACATTACTGTGCAGCCGTATTCATCCACCTAGCCAAGGCTTTCGACTCTGTCAATCACCACATTCTTATTGGAAGACTCAACAGCCTTGGTTTCTCAAATGATTTCCTTGCCTGGTTCACCAACTACTTCTCTGATAGAGTTCAGTGTGTCAAATCGGAGGGCTTGTTGTCCGGACCTCTGGCAGTCTCTATGGGGGTGCTGCAGGGTTCAATTCTCGGGCCGACTCTCTTCTCTGTATACATCAATGATGTCGCTCTTGCTGCTGTTGATTCTCTGATCCACCTCTACGCAGACGACACCATTCTGTATAATTCTGGCCCTTCTTTGGACAAGCTCCAACTGCTCTTAAATGCAAGTAAAACTAAATGCATGCTCTTCAACCGATAGCTGCCCGTACCTGCTTGCAAGTCAAGCATCACTACTCTGGACGGTTCTGACTTAGAATATGTGGACAACAACAAATACCTAGGTGTCTGGTTAGACTGTAACTCTCCTTCCAGGCTGACATTAAGCATCTCCAATCCAAAACGAAATCTAGAATTGGCTTCTTATTTCGCAACAAAGCATCCGTCACTCATGCTGCCAAACATACCCTCATAAAACTGACCATCCTACCAATCCTCATCTTCGGAGACGTCATCTATAAAATAGCCTCCAACACTCTACTCAACAAATTGGATGCAGTCTATCACAGTGTCATCCGTTTTGTCACCAAAGCCCCATATACTACCCACCACGGCGACCTGTACGCTCTCGTTGGCTGGCCCTCGCTTCATACTCGTCGCCAAACCCACTGGCTCCAGGTCATCTACAAGTCTCTGCTAGTTAAAGCCCTGCCTTATCTCAGCTCACTGGTCACTATAGCAGCACCCACTCTTAGCACGCACTCCAGCAGGTATATCTCACTGGTCACCCGCATAGCCAATTCCTCCTTTGGCCTCCTTTCCTCACAGTTCTCTGCTGCCAATGAGTGGAACGAATTGCAAAAATCACTGAAGCTGGAGACTCCTATCTCCCTCACTAGCTTTAATCACCAGCTGTCAAAGCAGCTCACGGATCACTGCACCTGCACCTGTACATAGCCCATCTGTAAATAGCCCATCCAACTACCTCATTCCCATACTCTATTTATTTATTTATCTTGCTCCTTTGCACCCCAATTTTTCTACTTGCACATTCAATGTTCTGCACATCTATCACTCCAATGTTTAATTGCTATATTGTAATTATTTCACTACTATAGCCTATTTTATTGCCTTACCTCCCTTAACTTACCTCATTTGCACACCCTGTATATAGACTTTTAATTATAGACTGTATAATTGACTCTATGTTTGTTTATTCCATGTGTAACTCTGTGTTGTTGTATATGTTGAAATCCTTTGCTTTATCTTGGCCAGGTCGCAGTTATAAATGAAAACTTGTTCCCAACTAGCCTACCTGGTTAAATAAAGGTGGAATAATAATAATTTTTAACACAGGCAAACATCAAGGTTTGTACGGTTTATACAAACCATCACTGTTGGAAATCAAATGCTAGGCTCGAAGCTGGAGGAATTCATGTGTTAATTAATGTATTGTTTATAACATTGGTTGCGTGTCGAGATAGAATGTTGGTTGCATGTTGTGTTTGTCCGTTAGCCCAGGGCTTTGGAATACAAGTATGACTAAAGCTTAGCCCAGGGATAAAAAATGCTTGTTTGAACACAGGCTAATCTAGCCCAGGGCTAAGAACAGTGCAGTATGAAAAGGTCTATACAGGACTACAGGGGAGGAGGAGAGGAGATACTATGTTCAAGGGCTGGAGAGAGAAGTGTGTGTGTGTGTGTGTGTGTGTGTGTGTGTGTGTGTGTGTGTGTGTGTGTGTGTGTGTGTGTGTGTGTGTGTGTGTGTGTGTGTGTGTGTGTGTGTGTGTGTGTGTGTGTGTGTGTGTGTGTGTGTGTGTGTGTGTGTGTGTGTGTGTGTGTGTGTGTGTGTGTGTGTGTGAAAAGAGATAGAGAGAGCATGCACGTTTACTGTACATGCGGGTGTCAGCATGGATGTGTGTGGTATTCCTCTCTCCCTGTAAAACCACCTGAGTGTGGGGATTTTAAAATGTATTTTTTCGCCCTGCTCTGCTAGATGCTCAGAATGTTATTAATCAGACTTACCTTGGCCTGGCCTCAATGTTGCGCTGCTGAAAAAGAAAAGGGAGACAGTAGTTGTAATAAAGGGGCCAATAACACAGAGGTGCTGTAGCTACACAGCTGGCATGCCTTCACAAATCAAAAGCTATTCACAGACACTTAACAGTTCTTTAATACATTCACACGGTAGGAATGATTATATACTTACTATATCACTACCTGTACATGACGTATACTACCCAAGGAGAAAAAAGGGTTTAAGAAAGTGTCTGAGTATGAGTGTCTGTGTGATACTGGCTTTGAGACAGTGCCTTAATGACAGCTTTACAATGTGACTTAGTAAGCGTGTTACTGAGTGACTGTGAGTGTGAGACAGTGGCTTTCACATATCATTGTGTCACATGAGAGGAGAGTAAATTAATAAAGCGGTAGAGCTCTACTCTGACAGTAGACACTGTTCACACGTTAATTAGCAGCCACCAGCCCAGACAGCAGCTAGTGGAGGACCACAGAGACTAACTATACAGCACTGTACTGTATCTTCCCTCAAAGGGCCCTGAGTCGCTAACGCCATCTCTCTGCTTTTCATTAAAACAAGACAACAGAATACTGCCATAGTTCTTCCCCACTTAGTTCCCACTTCCCACATCTCACTGGAATTGGTGCAGAATTCAAATGAATTCAAAAGGTGAATGTAAAAATAAGAACATATTGTGAGGCCGGGTGGTGTTTAGTTTACCATTAAACAACGGGTGGGTCTAATCCTGAATACTCATTTGTTAAATTTCCAGTCACAAGTTACCACCGGCTAAATCTATGACGTTAAAATGCCTATTTACTCTGTTCCATCTGACTGCATAATCCACTGTCTCATCAGCCCAGCCAGGCAACGTATAAACTTCATCTCCACTATAAATAGCATCTAGACATTATCTCACATTTCTATTTAGACTAACATTTCGTTTTCAGCAGTGGAGATTTGTATCAATCTTGCTGTTTGTGTCTTCAACATTTGCAACAGTGTTTCAATATTCAAATTCGATCTATAGCTGTCCCATAGTAATGAGTCGGGATGAGACAGACAGGCAGGCAGCCTTTCTCAGCCAGTCGAAATCATGAATCAGCATCATTTTTATGGATATCTACAAAGAACTGTCAATACAAAACAGGTCAAATGAAACGAAGTGTAGCTAGTTTGCTGTCTTTCCAGCTTCAGATTGAAGTGATTGTGTTAGCTGTGTTGTTGGGTAGCTCCTCTGAACAACAGTGTTCTGACGATAAAGTACATTTTAACAACAGGCGATATCGCGCATCATTAGCTCATTGTTATGGATGTATCCAAATAAATGTCACTAGAAAACAGCTTAAACAAATGCAGCTAGTTTGCTGTTATTCTGGCTGCACACTTTGACGTGACTGTAAATTAGCCATAGTTGGCTAGCTAGAAAGCAACCGATTAGAACAGTGTCTCGGGCCTAACAAAACCTGTACCAATATATCCTCCAAACACCAGCTTCTCTGGCATTATCACTTAATTGTAACCCAGGTCCAATTTAGGTGAAAACATACTGTAGAATGAGTGGTCTACAGTGAAGGCAGTAATTGTTCAGTCACTATGAGCTTTACTTTCTAGACTATTGGTTGTCTAAGATCAGCCCCTCTGCCCCTCACTGTGAACCAGGTCAGGACCATGTTAGGTCTGGTTCGCAACCAGGTCAGGAACAGATTAGATTTGGTTCAGGACCAAGTTATTTTTTAAATATTTTTTTATTTTACCTTTATTTAACGAGGCAAGTCAGTTAAGAACAAATTCTTATTTTCAATGACGGCCTAGGAACAGTGGGTTAACTGCCTGTTCAGGGGCAAAATGACAGATTTGTACCTTGTCAGCTCAGGGATTTGAACAACCTTTCGGTTACTAGTCCAATGCTCTAACCACTAGGCTACCCTGCCGCCCCAGGTTAGATCCAGTTCAGGCCTGGGTCAACACTGTCCGCACACCTGGCATTTAATGATTGACTAATGGCTGATTGGACCAGCTGACTATACACTCCTCTGCCAAACTCATACACACACTTGCTCACACAGAAATGTGGACACTACTGTAACTTGCTTACACAAACAGCCACACACATTCTAGTACGCACAATAACACAGACTCATACGGGAGCAAACACACCTCACACAATTCAATGGAATGTGTTTCTTTGTGTATTGATGCACTGGGGCATGTGAAAAAGTCAGTGTGCATGACTGTCTATCTGTATGGGTGGAGGCATTCCTTCCTGTTGGTGTCACAAAAATGTGTATTTCAGAAAGTGTAATCAGTGTCAACACGATTATGTGCACTGTACACACATAGAGCAAATACATTTTGGTACTTTCCTGGCAGTCTGTATAGTACAACGTAAGCATAGGTAAATGAGTGTGCTCGCTCGGATTTATTCTGCTATGTGTGTGTGTTCTTTGACTATTTGTGTATGCTACGTGAGGTGATGTGTGTTCTGTGAGACAGCCTGAGAGATGGTTTCCTCCGGGGTGACAGATAAGTGCTCAGTAATCATGGTGTGTGGTGATTGGAGGGTAAACACAGCGGCGTACGTCTGTACAGCTGCTTACCTACTGCCCGCACCGCTCTTTATTGATTTAATGACAGATCTGTAGATTACACTGCAAAACAGGAGCCCATGCATTTCTGTAATACATAACAAATGGCCCATTCTTTATCAGTCTTGCCTCTAGTTAGACTAACTGCTTAGCGAGCACACACACACACACACACACACACACACACACACACACACACACACACACACACACACACACACACACACACACACACACACACACACACACACACACACACACACACACACACACACACACAGAACTGAAACTCGCTGGAAAATGATTCGATTGTGTGTATAAGATGGTGTTAAGGGCTTCTTTCTATCTCATTCTCCATTTCGTATCTCTTGCACACACACAGAGATATAAATGCATGCACGTACACACCCTTTTTATTTGTACCTCATCATGCACACACACACAATGAAATATTTTTACATCAGCAGATGTCACAAGGTGCTTATACAGAAACAGAGCCTAAAATCCCAAAGAGCAAACAATGCAGATGTAGAAGCACGGTGGCACACACACACCTAAGTGCCACTGTAGGAGCTCAGACAGTTTCTCTCTCGCTGTCTCTCTCTCTCTCACTGTCTCTCTCTCTTTCTCCTCGATGTCTCTAAGTCACAGCAGGCATTACTCACTGCAGCAATGACTTCCAGAAGAGAACAAACAGGGCAACCATCACCATCCAATTAGGGCCTTAATGAACTCGGGCCTACCATTGGCCCATCTCTCAAACCAGGAAACCAATCGGCAGGTCGACCAGAGCCATTAATACAGCCCATCTTCCCTCTCTCCCTGACTGCCTGACTGGGAGCCTGAAGTAGTCACCGTCTGTCTAGCCATCGATGCTCCATTTTTCGTATATCCATTTGTCTTGTCTTGTTTCCATACACACCTGGTTTACATTTCCCCAATGAAGCTACTTGTATTTAACCCTCTGTGGAATTTCTTTCCTTCTTAACGCGTTTGAGCCAATCAGTTGTGTTGTGACAAGGTAGGGATGGTATACAGAAGATAGCCCGATTTGGTAAAAGACCAAGTCCATATTATGGCAAGAACAGCTCAAATAAGCAAAGAGAAACGACAGTCCATCATTACTTTAAGACATGAAGGTCAGACAAAAACCATCAATATGAAACTGGCTCTCAAGAGGACCGCCACAGGATGGAAGACCCAGAGTTACCTCTGCTGCAGAGGATACGTTCATTGGAGTTACAGGTGTCAGAAATTGCAGCCCAAACAAATGCTTCACAGAGTTCAGTAACAGACACATCTCAACATCAAATGTTCAGAGGGGACTGCGTGACTCAGGCCTGCTTCAAAGAAACCACTACTAAAGGACACCAATAACAAGAAGAGATTTTCTTGGGCCAAGAAACACGAGCAATGGACATTAGACCGGTGGAGATCTGTCCTTTGGTCTGATGAGTCCAAATGTGGGATGTTTTGGTTCCAACTGTCGTGTCTTTGTGAGATGCAGAGAGGTGAACGGATGATCTCCCCATGGTGGGTTCCCACCATGAAGCATGGAGCAGGAGGTGTGATGGTGTTGCGGTGCTTTACTGGTGACACTGTCTGATTAATTTAGATTTCAAGGCACACTTAACCAGCATGGCTACCACAGCATTCAGTTTTGTGGTTACTACATGATTCCATATGTATTATTTCATAGTTATGATGTCTTCACAATTATTCTACACTGTAGAAAATAGTAAAAAATAAAGACAAACCCATGAATGAGTAGGTGTGTCCACACTTTTGACTGATATTGTATGTACGTCTTTGGTTCGCTGTTGAACAAAACAATCTGAATAATTTCCAAAATGTTAGCTTATTCCAAACATTTGACTGGTACTGTACATTACATGACCCAACGTATGTGGACATCTGCTTGTGAAACATCTCAATCCAAAATGATGGGCAATGATGATGGGCATTAATTTGCTGCTATAACAGCCTCCACTCTTCTGAGAAGGCTTTTCACTAGATATTGGAACATTGCTGCGGGACTTTTCCCATTCAGCCACAAGAGCATTAGTGAGGTCGGGAACCGATGTTGGCCGATTAGGCCTGACTCGCAGTGGGCATTCCAATTCATCCCAAAGATGTTCGATGGGGTTGAGGTCGGGGCTTTGTGCAGGCCAGTCTAGTTCTTCCACGCCGATCTCGACAAACCATTTCTGTATGGACCTCGCCTTGTCCACAGGGACATTGTCATGCTGAAATAGGAAAGTGCCTTCGCCAAACTGTTGCCACAATATTGGAAGCATAGAATCATCATAATGTCATTGTATGCTGTAGCCTTAAGATTTCCCTTCACTGGAACTAAAAGGCATAGCCCAAACCATGAAAAACAGCCTCAAACCATTATTCCTCCTGCACCAATCTGCATTCGGGCAGTTAGCGTTCTCCTGGCATCCGCCAAACCCAGATTCGTACGTCGGACTGACAGATGATGAAGCGTGATTCATCACTCCAGAAAAAGACATTCCACTACTCCAGAGTCCAATGGTGTCGAGCTTTACACCACTCCAGCAGATGCTTGACATTGCACATGATGATCTTAGGCATGGCTGCTCGGCCATGGAAACCAATTGCATGAAGCTCCCGACGAATAGTTGTTGTGCTGACATTGCTTCCAGAGGCAGTTTGGAACTTGGAGTGTTGCAACCGAGGATGATATCTACGTGCTTCAGCACTCGGCGGCTGAGCCATTGTCTCTACTAGACGTTTCCACTTCACAATAACAGCATTTACAGTTGACCGGGGCAGGTCTAGCAGGGCAGAAATTTTACAAACTGACTTGTTATAAAGGTGGCATCCTATGACGGTGCCACGTTGAAAGTCACTAAGCTCGTCAGACCATTCCACTGCCAATGTTTGTCTATGGAGATTACATAACTGTGTGCTCGATTTTATACACCTGACAGCAACAGGTGTGGCGCCAAATCCACTCTTTTGAAGGGATGTCCACATACTTTTGTATATATAGTGTATATACTGTAAAGTGTTGGTCCCATGTTTCATGAGATGAAATAAAAGATCCCAGAAATGTTTAATACGCACATAAAGCTTATTTCTTTCAAATTTTGTGCACAAATTTGTTTACATCCCTGTTAGGGAGCATTTCTCACTTGACAAGATAATCCATGCACCTGACCGGTGTGACATATCAAGAATCTGATTTAACAGTATGATCATTAAACAGGTGCTGGGGACAATAAAAGGCTACTCTAAAATGTACCGTTTTGTAACACAACACAGTGCCACAGATGTATTTTGAGGGAGCATGCAATTGGCATGCGGACTGCAGGAATGTCCACCAGAGTTGTTGCAATAGAATTAAATGTTAATTTCTTTACAATAAACCGCCTCCAACATCGTTTTAGAGAATTTGGCCCTATGTCCAAACGGTCTCAAAATTGCAGACCACGTGTAACCTCGCCAGCCCACGACCTCTACATCCGGCTTCTTAACCTACAGGATTGTCTGACACCAGCCACCCGGACAGTTTATGAAACTGAGGAGTATTTCTGTCTTTAATAAAGTATTTTTGTGGGGACAAACTCATTCTGATTGACAGGTCCTGGCTCCTCAGTGGGTGGGCCTGGCTCCCAAGAGGCCTATCCCCTCCCAGGCCCACCCATGGCTTCGCCCCTGCCCAGTCATGTGAAATCCATAGATTAGGGCGTAATGAATTTAATTTAATTGACTTATTTCCTTATATGAACTCAGTAAAATCATTGTGAGAAAACATATCTGTGTATATTTGTGTATTTGAGTAATGGTGTGGGCATGTGAGAACATAACCTTGGTAGAGATTGGTATGTAGAATAGGTGGTAGAGTATTTCCAGCTGTTGTGTGTGTGTGTGTGTGTGTGTGTGTGTGTGTGTGTGTGTGTGTGTGTGTGTGTGTGTGTGTGTGTGTGTGTGTGTGTGTGTGTGTGTGTGTGTGTGTGTGTGTGTGTGTGTGTGTGTGTGTGTGTGTGTGTGTGTGTGTGTGTGTGTGTGTGTGTGTGTGTGTGTGGGTGCATACGTGTGTGCAGTCAGAGGACATACACAGCTACACTTAAGCCCTTGGCTATGCAGTGCAAAACATGTTTACATCTAAGAACCCACCATAGATTTACACACGCTCCTTTCCAATAAAAATAATCTTGTATAAAGTGATTTTTATCCCTGTACACTTCATACCAATCAACACGAAGCTGCCTGCTATGCCTTTCAGATATCCTAGTGTGATGGGTCAGATATAAAGTCTTTGCTGCTTTAAACAGATCCAAGATCAGTAAATCAAATCAAATCAAATCAAATCAAATTTTATTTGTCACATACACATGGTTAGCAGATGTTAATGCGAGTGTAGCGAAATGCTTGTGCTTCTAGTTCCGACAATGCAGTGATAGCCAACAAGTAATCTAACTAACAATTCCAAAACTACTGTCTTATACACAGTGTAAGGGGATAAGGAACATGTACATAAGGATATATGAATGAGTGATGGTACAGAGCAGCATACAGTAGATGGTATCGAGTACAGTATATACATATGAGATGAGTGTGTAGACAAAGTAAACAAAGTGGCATAGTTAAAGTGGCTAGTGATACATGTGTTACATAAGGATGCAGTCGATGATGTAGAGTACAGTATATACATATGCATATGAGATGAATAATGTAGGGTAAGTAACATTATATAAGGTAGCATTGTTTAAAGTGGCTAGTGATATATTTACATCATTTCCCATCAATTCCCATTATTAAAATGGCTGGAGTTGGGTCAGTGTCAATGACAGTGTGTTGGCAGCAACCACTCAGTGTTAGTGGTGGCTGTTTAACAGTCTGATGGCCTTGAGATAGAAGCTGTTTTTCAGTCTCTCGGTCCCAGCTTTGATGCACCTGTACTGACCTCGCCTTCTGGATGATAGCGGGGTGAACAGGCAGTGGTTCGGGTGGTTGATGTCCTTGATGATCTTTATGGCCTTCCTGTAACAACGGGTGGTGTAGGTGTCCTGGAGGGCAGGTAGTTTGCCCCCGGTGATGCGTTGTGCAGTCCTCACTACCCTCTGGAGAGCCTTACGGTTGAGGGCGGAGCAGTTGCCGTACCAGGCGGTGATACAGCCCGCCAGGATGCTCTCGATTGTGCATCTGTAGAAGTTTGTGAGTGCTTTTGGTGACAAGCCGAATTTCTTCAGCCTCCTGAGGTTGAATAGGCGCTGCTGCGCCTTCTTCACGACGCTGTCAGTGTGAGTGGACCAATTCAGTTTGTCTGTGATGTGTATGCCGAGGAACTTAAAACTAGCTACCCTCTCCACTACTGTTCCATCGATGTGGATAGGGGGGTGTTCCCTCTGCTGTTTCCTGAAGTCCACAATCATCTCCTTAGTTTTGTTGACGTTGAGTGTGAGGTTATTTTCCTGACACCACACTCCGAGGGCCCTCACCTCCTCCCTGTAGGCCGTCTCGTCGTTGTTGGTAATCAAGCCTACCACTGTTGTGTCGTCCGCAAACTTGATGATTGAGTTGGAGGCGTGCGTGGCCACGCAGTCGTGGGTGAACAGGGAGTACAGGAGAGGGCTCAGAACGCACCCTTGTGGGGCCCCCGTGTTGAGGATCTGCGGGGAGGAGATGTTGTTGCCTACCCTCACCACCTGGGGGCGGCCCGTCAGGAAGTCCAGTACCCAGTTGCACAGGGCGGGGTCGAGACCCAGGGTCTCATGAGGCATACGCCCCCGCCACTCTTCTTACCAGAGAGATGTTTGTTTCTGTCGGCGCGATGCGTGGAGAAACCCGTTGGCTGCACCGCCCTGGATAGCGTTTTCCCAGTAAGCCATGTCTCCGTAAAGCAAAGAACGTTGCAGTCTCTGATGTCTCTCTGGAATGCCACCCTTGCTCGGATTTCATCAACCTTGTTGTCGAGAGACTGGACATTGGCAAGAAGAATACTGGGAAGTGGTGCGCGATGTGCCCTTTTTCGGAGTCTGACCAGAACACTGCCGCGTTTCCCTCTTTTTCGGAGTCGTTTCCTTGGGTCGCTGCATGCGATCCATTCCGTTGTCCTGTTTGTAAGGCAGAACACAGGATCCGCGTCGCGGAAAACATATTCTTGGTCGTACTGATGGTGAGTTGACGCTGATCTTATATTCAGTAGTTCTTCTCGACTGTATGTAATGAAACCTAAGATGACCTGGGGTACTAATGTAAGAAATAACACGTAAAAAAACAAAAAACTGTATAGTTTCCTAGGAACGCGAAGCGAGGCGGCCATCTCAGTCGGCGCCGGAAGTCTATGGTAACATCTACCTTGACCATGGTGGTGTATAAGGGAGAGATGCCTCACCGTTGGTCTGGGGCTTGGGCCAGGTGCTCCTCCCTGGGCTAGGGCTGCTAATGTGGCCCCAGGCTGTGCCCCAGCCTGGTCCAGCTGGCCCAATTGCTGTGTGATGCAGGTCATCTCCTCCTGGAGCCGCTTGGTGTGGATGGTGATCTCAGCGATATTCTCAGCGGCGGCGGCAGTCAGGAAGGCTTCCTTCAGGTCGACCAGGTGGAGGGTCCTCTTCTCCTCCAGACGAACCAGCCGGTAGAGGTCATCAAACTGACTGTTAACATACGCCTCCAACTGCTCTGTAGACATCTGAAGAGACAGAGGGAAGGAGAAAGAAAGAGAGATATGGTAAATATTTCAGTTCAACTACTTTTGGAGAGAGATGGAAGGAGAATGTGAAGAAATTGGAGGAAGAAGAGGAGGATGAGAGGGTGTGATAGTCTGTCTCATTGACTACAGACACACATCTACAGACACACTGTCACGCCTTGGTCATTGTATTTTGTGTTTTTGGTATATGTTTGGGTAGGCCAGGGTGTGACATGGGTTTATATGTTGTGTTTCGTATTGGGGTTTGTATTAATTGGGATTGTGTATGATTAGGGGTGTGTCTAGTTAGGCTTGGCTGCCTGAGGAGATTCTCAATTGGAGTCAGGTGATTCTCGTTGTCTCGGATTGGGAACCGTATTTAGGTAGCCTGCGTTCGCGTTCTATTTTGGTGCGTGTTTGTTCCTGTCTCTGTGTAGTAGTCACCAGATAGGCTGTAATTAGTTCCACGTTTCATTTGTTGTTTTCGTATTCAGTTATTTCATGTACCTTTTCATTCATTAAAGTCATGAGTAACCTACACGCTGCATTTCGGTCTGACTCTCTTCTTACAACAGACGAACGACGTTACACACACGCCCCTTATTATAAATTAATGTTGTTTTTGTCAACAACACTTTTCGCATTCAACTGGTCTATAGACATGTTATTAGACGGACTATAAACCAGCCTTAAGATGGAAACGAAGGTGAGAAGGAGAGAGTGTGTTAGGAAGATGAAGAAGGTCAAATATGGAGAAGCACATGAAGAAAGTGAGAAAGAGTTCATTAAGGTGAGGAGATACATTACTGTCATTTCAAATGAACTTGAATGAACTACCTTTGTAGGATATAAATTATTGAGATATAGACCTAAAACAGGGAAAAGAGACAGAGATGTAGAGAGCCAGTGCATAACTGTAGAAGTAAAAGAGAGACGAGGAGATTATAAAATAACAGAGGATGATGGGGTAAAAGACTAGAGCCAGAAGGTGACAGAGAGAAGGAAGAACGGAGAGCGACAGAAAGATATAGAGAGAGAAAGACAGAGAAAGATTTCACTTTTGCTAATGATCTATTTCACTTGCTTTGGCAATGTAAACATATGTTTCCCATGACAATAAAGCCCTTTGAATTGATTTGAATTGAGAGAGAGTGAGAGTGAAAAGGGGATGGGGCCTCTTTTTCTCTGTTTCTCGCTCTCGGAGTGTCATATTAATGATCTTCCTCTCTCTCTGTGCAGGGCCGGTTCAAGGCATAAGCGACATAAGCGGTCGTTTAGGGCCCCCGGTCACTAAGGGTCTCAACTTACTGTTGAGAGTAAAAATAGTAGAATACACAAGGTGCAATTTCAAAATGTGGTTGTGCATCAGCAGTTTTTCTCTTGTTATGTCAGTCAGTGACAGTCACTCAATTAGTCATGTCAGCTATCACTTTTTAGATTGGTAGTTAGTCTAGCCAGCTATCTAAACTTGTAGTAACCGTGGCCGAATACCGACGTTTTTCGTAATGAATCTTGTTCTAGAGACAGCTCTGCAGAGTGGTCACTAGCTGGTACAGCCACAAAGTCATAAAAATCTGTTTTTAAACCTTAACCACACTGTTAACCATAATGCATAACTAACCTTAAATTATGACCAAAAATCTAAATGTTGGTTTTCATGAATTTTTACAATATAGCCAAGTTGGACTTGGCAGGTGGTCTATCTCAGGGGAAATCACTCAGTTATGCCTCCAGGACAAGACTCATGACAATAAGCATGTGCCCAGGGGCCCATACCCCCAGGAGGCTCCTATTGATTTTGTTAGTCATTCTTCTTCAGATATCATATTAACATGGCATAAGTGATTGCAAAATGTGTAGAATTGCAGTAAATTAGCTGTAAAACTGCAAGTTTATCTCTGCCCCATGGTAAAATGAGTAGAATTGCATGAAATGTGTTATACCCCTGCAACATTTTCTCTTCGCCCCATGGCAAAATGTGTACTAGAATTGCAGAATACTTCCTTTAAAATTACTATATTTTCTCTACGCCCCAAGGCAAAATTTGTAGAATTGCAAGAAAATAACTAAACATTTTTTCTTCACCTTGAAGAGGGGCCAACAAAATGTTTTGCCACAAGATGGGGGGGGGGTCTCCAAACCAAATCTCGCTTAGGGCCCCCAAAAGCCTAGAGCCAGCCCTGTGTCTGTGCCATGTGGTTGCTACCTGGTTGCAGCCTGGCATGGTGCATCTCCTCCCCAGGCACTCCGCCATGGCTCCAGTCTGCAGATAGAGTCTTCAGAGCCCCTCTGCCATGCCATCTGTTTGGCTTTCAGGGCAATTGAACTGTTTACTGAGACTCCCTGTTAATCCATTTCCCATCTCCCAATGCCGCCGAGCTCTCTTTAGCTATGACTCATTAGAATATGACACCTCCACTAGCAAGCCCCTCACTGGGACGCCTCTGCCTCCAACACAACACATTTGATTTGATTTGACAACGTAGATGGTGAAGCGTTGAGGAGCACCGCACAGCCCCCTGTCAAGGTCCCCTGACACACCCTATGCCCCTCAATGCCCTCACGTCATCTCACTTCCCTCCCACATCTACCGTCCCCTCCAATCATCCTTCCCCTCCCCATAACTGCTCCAGTGGAGCTGTTTCACAGACGTTGCCAAAGCTGGGGGGCATTGGGGAGCAAAGTCTTGTCAGTTATTGGCATCTCTGCACAAGCAATCAGATTCTCCAAATTACTCCCTAACTCAACAAAGAGATGTAACATTTTTGATTTACTTCCTTCATATGGGGGAGTTGAAAAATGTCTATCCTTCATTCTGATTCCAGGTGATCGAATCACAGCAAATTAGAAGTCACAGAACCAGTGTACTGATTCTAGAAGTGACTTTTTCTGTCCCATTTCACCTATTGACGGGTAATTCCATGGCAATGGAATTACGCTTTGGCTCTGATTTTTCACTTCGGCATACATTTTAAACAAAAACCATTGATTTCAAAGTTTAACAAACTATACAACTCTATATGGGTTCCCGAGTGGTGCAGTGGTCTAAGGCACTTAATCTCAGTGCAAGAGGTGTCACTACAGTCCCTGGTTCAAATCCAGGCTGTATCACATCCGGCAATGATTGGGAGTCCCATAGGGCGATGCACAACTGGCCCAGCGTCATCCAGGGTAGGCCGTCATTGTAAATAAGAATTTGTTCTTAACTGACTTGCCTAGTTAAATAAAGGTTCACAAAAAATAAACAAGGACTACCTTGAATAACTTACACAGACAATTTCACAAAAACACAGTTCCTGGAAGAACTGTGCAGATGTAAAGTTTGGCAACAGAATCACCGTAAAATATCCCTCAGTTGTTTTAATGCGAACACGTTTTCCAAAAATGGTTGAAATATACACTACCAGTCAAAAGTTTGGACACACCTACTCATTCCAAGGTTTTTCTTTACTATTTTATACATTGTAGAATAAAAGTGAAGACATCCAAACTATGAAATAACACATATGGAAACATGTAGTAACCAAAAAAGTGTTAAACAAATCAAAATATATTTTATATTTGAGATTCTTCAAAGTCGCCACCCTTTACATTGATGAGAGCTTTGCACACTCTTGGCATTCTCTCAACCAGCTTCATGAGGTAGTCACCTGGAATGCATTTCAATAAACAGGTGTGCCTTGTTACAAGTTAGTTTGTGGAATTTGTTTCCTTCGTAATACATTTGAGCCAATCAGTTGTGTTGTGACAAGGTAGGGGTGGTATACAGAAAATAGCCCTATTTGGTAAAAGACCAAGTCCATATCATGGCAAGAACAGCTCAAATAAGCAGTCCATCATTACTGTAAGATATGAAGGTCAGTCAATTCAGTAAATTTCAAGAACTTTGAAAGTTTCTTCAAGTGCAGCCGCAAAAACCATCAAGCACCATGATGAAACTGGCTCTCATGAGGACCGCCACAAGAAAGAAAAATCCAGAGTTACCTTTGCTACAGAGGATACGTTCATTAGAGTTACTAGCCTCAGAAATTGCAGCCCAAATAAATGCTTCACAGAGTTCAAGTAACAGACACACCTCAACATCAACTGTTCAAATCAAATAAAATAAAAATTCAAATCAACTTTTTTTGTCACATACACATGGTTAGCAGATGTTAATGCGAGTGTAGTGAAATGCTTGTGCTTCTAGTTCCGACAATGCAGTGATAACCAACAAGTAATCTAACTAACAATTCCAAAACTACTGTCTTATACACAGTGTAAGGGGATAAAGAATATGTACATAAGGACATATGAATGAGTGATGGTACAGAGCAGCATACAGTAGATGGTATCGAGTACAGTATATACATATGAGATGAGTATGTAGACAAAGTAAACAAAGTGGCATAGTTAAAAGTGGCTAGTGATACATGTATTACATAAAGATGCTGTACATGATATAGAGTACAGTATATACGTATGCATATGAGATGAATAATGTAGGGTAAGTAACATTATATAAGGTAGCATTGTTTAAAGTGGCTAGTGATATATTTACATCATTTCCCATCAATTCCCATTATTAAAGTGGCTGGAGTTGGGTCAGTGTCAATGACAGTGTGTTGGCAGCAGCCACTCAATGTTAGTGGTGGCTGTTTAACAGTCTGATGGCCTTGAGATAGAAGCTGTTTTTCAGTCTCTCGGTCCCAGCTTTGATGCACCTGTACTGACCTCGCCTTCTGGATGATAGCGGGGTGAACAGGCAGTGGCTCGGGTGGTTGATGTCCTTGATGATCTTTATGGCCTTCCTGTAACATCGGGTAGTGTAGGTGTCCTGGAGGGCAGGTAGTTTGCCCCCGGTGATGCGTTGTGCAGACCTCACTACCCTCTGGAGAGCCTTACGGTTGAGGACGGAGCAGTTGCCGTATCAGGGGGTGATACAGCCCGCCAGGATGCTCTCGATTGTGCATCTGTAGAAGTTTGTGAGTGCTTTTGGTGACAAGCCGAATTTCTTCAGCCCTCCTGAGGTTGGAGAGGCGCTGCTGCGCCTTCTTCACGATGCTGTCTGTGTGGGTGGACCAATTCAGTTTTTCTGTGATGTGTATGCCGAGGAACTTAAAACTTGCTACCCTCTCCACTACTGTTCCATCGATGTGGATAGGGAGGTGTTCCCTCTGCTGTTTCCTGAAGTCCACAATCATCTCCTTAGTTTTGTTGGTATTGAGTGTGAGGTTATTTTCCTGACACCACACTCCGAGGGCCCTCAACTCCTCCCTGTAGGCCGTCTCGTCGTTGTTGGTAATCAAGCCTACCACTGTTGTGTCGTCCACAAACTTCATGATTGAGTTGGAGGCGTGCGTGGCCACGCAGTCGTGGGTGAACAGGGAGTACAAGAGAGGGCTCAGAACGCACCCTTGTGGGGCCCCCGTGTTGAGGATCAGCGGGGAGGAGATGTTGTTGCCTACCCTCACCACCTGGGGGCGGCCCGTCAGGAAGTCCAGTACCCAGTTGCACAGGGCGGGGTCGAGACCCAGGGTCTCGAGCTTGATGACGAGCTTGGAGGGTACTATGGTGTTGAATGCCGAGCTGTAGTCGATGAACAGCATTCTCACATAGGTATTCCTCTTGTCCAGGTGGGTTAGGGCAGTGTGCAGTGTGGTTGAGATTGCATCGTCTGTGGACCTATTTGGGCGGTAAGCAAATTGGAGTGGGTCTAGGGTGTCAGGTAGGGTGGAGGTGATATGGTCCTTGACTAGTCTCTCAAAGCACTTTATGATGACGGAAGTGAGTGCTACGGGCGGTAGTCGTTTAGCTCAGTTACCTTAGCTTTCTTGGGAACAGGAACAATGGTGGCCCTCTTGAAGCATGTGGGAACAGCAGACTGGGATAGGGATTGATTGAATATGTCCGTAAACACACCGGCCAGCTGGTCTGCGCATGCTCTGAGGGCGTGGCTGGGGATGCCGTCTGGGCCTGCAGACTTGCGAGGGTTAACACGTTTAAATGTCTTACTCACCTCGGCTGCAGTGAAGGAGAGACTGCATGTTTTCGTTGCAGGCCGTGTCAGTGGCACTGTATTGTCCTCAAATCGGGCAAAAAAGTTATTTAGTCTGCCTGGGAGCAAGACATCCTGGTCCGTGACTGGGCTGGGTTTCTTCTTGTAGTCCGTGATTGACTGTAAACCCTGCCACATGCCTCTTGTGTCTGAGCCGTTGAATTGAGATTCTACTTTGTCTCTGTACTGACGCTTAGCTTGTTTAATAGCCTTGCGGAGGGAATAGCTGCACTGTTTGTATTCGGTCATGTTGCCAGACATCTTGCCCTGATTAAAAGCAGTGGTTCGCGCTTTCAGTTTCACGCGAATGCTGCCATCAATCCACGGTTTCTGGTTAGGGAATGTTTTTATCGTTGCTATGGGGAGACTGCGTGATTCAGGCCTTCATGGTCGATTTGCTGCAAAGAAGCCCCTACTAAAGGACACCAATAATAAGAAGAGACTTGCTTGGGCCAAGAAACACGAGCAATGGACATTTGACCATTGAAAATCTGTTCTTTGGTCTGATGAGTCCACATTTTAGATTTTTGGTTCCCAACTGCTGTCTTTCTGAGACACAGACACATCTCCGCAAGTGTGGTTCCCATTGTGAGGCAAGCAGGGGGAGGTGTGATGATGTGGGGGTGTTTTTCTGGTGACACGGTCTGTTATTGATTTAGAATTCAAGGCACACTTTACCAGCATGGCTACGACAGCATTCTGCAGTGATATGCCATCCCATATGGTTTGCCCTTAGTGGGACTATCATTTGTTTTTCAACAGGACATTGACCCAACACACATCAAGGCTGTGTAACGGCTATTTGATTAAGAAGGAGAGTGATGGAGTGCTGCATCAGATGACCTGTTCTCCACAATCACCCGGCCTCAACACAATTGAGATGGTTTGGGATGAGTTGGACCGCAGAGTGAAGTAAAAGCAGCCAACAAGTCCTCAGCATATGTGGGAACTCTTTCAAGACTGTTGGAAAACCATTCCAGATGAAGCTGGTTGAGAGAATGCCAAGAGTGTGCAAAGCTGTCATCAAGGCAAAGGGTGGCTACTTTGAAGAATCTAAAATCTAAAATAGATTTTGATTTGTTTAACACATTTTTGGTTACGACATGATTTCATATTTTTTATTTTATAGTTTTGATGTCTTCACTTTTATTCTACAATGTAGAAAATAGTAAAAATAAAGAAACTCTTGAATGGGTAGGTGTATCCAAACCTTTTCTAAACTATTCCAATCTGTAAGTGGGTGAACTTATTTCACCCGTTATTGAGATGGTTGTTCCCATTTAGATGGTTTACGTAGTCTCATATAGTAATCTTCTCTACCTTCACACCCATTCTAACTGAGTTGTGGGTGAAAAAAAGGCACAATTGTTGGCTATACTATCTGTGGCTGGATTCCAATAAGAATGATATACCACTTTGCAAGCCAGAAAAATGTGACTTGCCAATGTGGCCTGCAAACGAGGAGATTCAGACCGGTGTGTTAGGTTCAAACGAGTCTGTTAAAGTATGGTATTGTAAAACAAAGTAATGTATAGTCATAAATAATTACATGTTTATGATAAAATATTGACTTAGGCACTCACTTGTTGAAGGCTACAAGACTGAAAGCCATCAAATGCAACAATCATGTCTCTGTCACTAGCAAACACAGTCGTGGGTGGTACTGGTACCTCTAAAATTCACTCAAAAAGCTCCCTGAGAGATAAATATGGAAATAAGGCTTTACAGCTTAGTGTTAAAACAACAACCCAAAACGAGTTACTAATTCCCTAACACTGAGAAAGTGTAACAGCATAAGCTCTAATGAAGTGTTAAAGGAGAAGTGTTTTCTAAAAAACAAATCTCTATTTGTTACGTAATTGGCATGTTATAGAATGGTCCCTTTTGTATATTGAGATCACGGGGTGCTTTCACACACTTGTAAAATCTATGCTATGGTGTTCTGAAGCTGTTCTGGCAGCTCGTGGACGCTCAACACACTATTAAGACATGTTGGTGCTTCCTTTATTTGGTAGTTACCTGTAGCAGCAGGCATACATGGAGAATGGAGAAGCTGGATAGGGGAATCGGCTTGAGTCGAGCAAAACGGAATATAACATTGCAGATAAAGTATGGAATGACACAATTTAATGTGTACAACATCTAAAGACCTGCATCACTATACTGAGAGCTTTGCTGTTTCTAAAAGTACGTATTTGGGTGTTTTGGGAGCCTTTGTTCATGTTTTTTCAGGACCCCATGCTACATATCAAGGTTTCTCAAAAATGTGAAATCACAAAAAAAGGTTTCTAGACCCTTCCATAACATACCATTTGCATAAAAAATAGAGATCTGGTTGTAGAAAATGTAAACTATTTAAACTATAGTTTAAAACTATTTGAGATGGTCAAATATACTTTCTAAGAAAGTTTTCAAATTTGTTGGTGAAATTCCGATCTCAAATTTGCTGTGTACATGTCATCAATCTGACATGGTAACCCATTTTCTCACCACCTCTACTATCCTCCAGGGCCTCCAGTGAACCCCCATGCCCTCTGCTGCTGGGTCTCTACAACTCCTGCACCAGAGGGGATGGGGCACGCTCCTAGCACTGGCCCTCTGTTTATGGAGCATGGCCCTCTGCCCTTGGACCTCTCTCCCTGGTAGTCCTGATAGTGAGAGGGGAAGCAGCCATGCGTGCTAATCTTAATTTACACTGGAGCAGACTGAGGCCTCCAACTGGGGCCACCGGAGAGAGAGAGAGAGAAGGGTACAGGGCTCAACAAGGGGAGGGGGGGAGGGAAAGAGATAGAGAGGGCACTGGCAAGTGTGTGTGCATTGGGCCACTGTGCCTCTGAGGCTACACGAAGACAGACAACGACTGTTTGGTATCAAAATGTTAAAGACGGAACGGCTCTTTGGTATCAACATGTTACAGAGAAGAGTTGTGATCTGTGTTTGACTAAATATAGCAAATTTCTTAAACATTGGTCATGAGAGAGAGTGCTCTGCACATGACTGCAGAAGTCTATAAAGTGTACACTCCAATGAAATTGACAACGGACTGTGGCTCCTTTGGGGTTGGAGATTCAGAACGTGGTGCTACCAATTAGTACAGATAGAGAATGCTAACAGAGCCAACACTCAGAAATAGACCAAAGCAAAAGTCACAACCAGTTAATCATGTCAATTATAAGAAACAGAAAACATTACCTACTTAGCTCCAAAACAGCTACAGCCTGTATGTGTTTACAATTTTCTTTAACGATCACTTGAACTCATAGTCATGCATACATTTGAAATCTTTAGCATACATATGCCCTAACGGCTACGGAAAATTAGAAAACATCTTGGGCTTGGCCATTAGGGATAGGGATATCCTTGTCAGTAGGGATAGGGATATCGGTAGGTAGGGATATCCTTGTCTCATTGCACACCAGCGACTCCTGTGGTGGGCCGGGCGCAGTGCACGCTTAACAAAGGTTGCCAGGTGCACGGTGTTTCCTCCGACACATTGGTGCGGCTTGCTTCCGGGTTGGATGCGCGCTGTATTAAAAAGCAGTGCGGCTTGGTTGGGTTGTTGTTAATGTAATTTCATAATTCCAATATGTTTTCATTAATTGAATTCACTTAGTCTATTTTATGAGAATTTGTAAGATTCTCATTTGCATAAAATAGACAGAGACCAGTCTTATCAAAATTATGTAATAGTATTTATTCTCGGAGCGCGCTCTCATGTAACCACGAACAACAGTTTATATACAAAATATGACGTCATAGGTTATAAAACGTTTTTCCTCCTATCAACCAGGACCCAACAAAGTTGAAAAGTTTATTCTCACCCACTAGCTCGCTCACTCCAGACACGCACTTATCTATTATCTTCTGGAATCTTCACCTTCATCCATCACTATTTAGAAGACAGTTTTAGATAATGGAAAACCCAGGAAAACACTTTCTGCCTTATCTAAACATCCCAGAGCTAAGTTGAGTCGGTTCAACCAAAGGTTAACCCTTTTTGCTTACTTAAAAACCCACAATTCCAGTCTTCTCCAACCTGGCTGCAATGGTATTTATTTTATTTTACTACCCCCTGCTTCATGCTACACAATCCCTTCCTTATGAATTAATATTATTAATCAGATATAATAAAACAGAGCATAAGTTTCATTAGTTATAGTTCTATTTAAAATGTAGATATTGTTTATAATATAATAATAATAATAATAATAATAATAATATATAATATATATAATATAATATAATAATAATAATAATAATAATTTACTTGTTTAGTCATTATTCATAAAATTCCTAACAGTTGTGTATCGGAGGACGCATGACTTTCAACCTTCGTCTCTCCCGATACTAACAATTGCATACCACAAAATTTGGGGAGAAAAAAAGGGAGTAAATTTCAACAACAAAAAAAAGACAAAATACTTGTATTTTGAAATGTATTTCATTACAATATATGTATTTTAAAATATAGGAATACATTTTCAAGTAGCCGGCCCTAGCAGCAACATCCTCAGTAACGACTACAGAAATGTTTTACTTGCCAGGACTGTGATATGTTGTTGTTTATCAACCTTGGTTGCACTGTAAGTCACTCTGGATAAGAGTGTCTGCTAAATGACCAAAACGTTAAAGTATATGTGAAAATGAACATACCAAAATGAACTACAAAGCACACTAGGTATTATTATTGGCCTTGTTTCAGGGTCATGTTTAGATGAGATACAGCTTAACCTAATTCTCCTAACCTGCTATGTTAATTCTCCTAACCTGCTGCGTAAGTTCCCCTAAATCTGCCAAGAAAAGTACATTTTTACAAAAGTTATATCCCTTCTAGGCAAAACCTTGTTTCAGGGCAGAGCTCATAAGAATAATACTCTGCATGCTTTGCGATTGTCCATTTTTACATACGCATTAAGTCAATTTAGCAGATGCAGCTTACTGATCACTGCACCTGTACACAGCCCATCTGTAAATATCCCACCCAACTACCCCATCCCCATATTGCTTATTAGTTTTTTTGCACCTAAGTATCTCTACTTGCACATCATCATCTGCACATCTATCACTCCAGAGTTAATGCTAAATTGTAATTATTTCACCACTATGGCCTATTTATTGCCTTCTACATTTGCACACACTTGTATATAGATTTTTCTATTGTGTTATTGACTGTACATTTGTTTATCCCATGTGTAACTCTGTGCGGTTGTTTTTGTCACACTGCTTTACTTTATCTAGGCCAGGTGGCAGTTGTAAATGAGAACTTCTTCTCAACTGGCCTACCTGGTAAAGTAAAGGTGAAATAAAATCAAACTAAAAAATAACACAACATCGTGCCATCAGACTTCTGATACCAATGCAAAGTGAAAGGGGGCCAAAAAATGGTGAACCACTATAAAACCAGGGGGGATAGAAAAGTATTAGTTATTTTGAAAATACTAATTATTAAAGTATCTTGTTACAAAATACATTAGAGTGTAGTTCAGCCCAGCGTAATACAAATTCTATAATACTCAGAAGTAACTGAAATGAAATGCATATTTAAAATACAAACTGCGCATCTCTGTGTACACTTGTTATGAAACTTTCTGTGAAGGTCATTTCCTCCCATATAGGTCCTGCTGGTGCTCATCCCCAGGCCCAGGGTCTGTGTAATGTTTTTAAAAGGGCTAAAAAGCATTAATGGAACATTACAAGCAAATGACTTTGAACGGTCAGTCCCTCCCTCTGGCAACAATGGCCCCACTCCAAATTAACACTTTTCCAGGGAGATCCAAAGCTCCATTCTGCGCTCTCGCTCTCTCCGTTATCGGCGTTTCTCTGCCAGCAATCAAATTTTCCAAATTCTCCACTAACTCAACAGAGGAGAGGTAACATGTTTTATTTACCTTCAGTGGCGGTTATTCATGGATGCCAAGGAAAGCCAGACTTCCCCAAACAATTGACTGTGTTTCATAATTTTCTTTCAATTCACAAGTGGCTGAATGTATCTCACTGTAGAAAGCATCCAAGCAAGCGAGAAATTGCCACTCTCTGTATGTGTAAATCATCTATCTGATGCTGTCTGGTCAAAAGTAATATGACATTGTTGCCACCCATCGCATTGAATGCAAGGGAAGCCAGCGAGCACTTTGCCTCCCTTGATTAAAAAAAGTATAAATAGCAAATCAGCGTTGAGCTAAACTAAGTGAGCTCAACTGTGAATGGTCCTGGCGAACCCCAAAAAAAGTGTCAAGGGAAGCAAGTTTGGATTTGGCTTCACTCCAATCACATCACATTGAGTGCAAAGAAAAATCTGATACTGATCCAACCATAAATTCTTAAATTGTGCACCTGGCATGAGAGGGTGGTAAAAAATGTAGCTAGATGAAATAGGCTAATGTTTACTAACTGGCCTGGCGCATTGTTGTCCATGAAAGAAATGTAGGTTTGCGAGCAAGAATTTTAGCCAGGTAGCCTAGGACAACAAAAAATAAAAGTGTGTACTGTATGACAGAGTCATAGACCGTTTTGTCAACATGAACGAGCGGAGGATGGCATTGTCGTTTCTATACAAGTAGGGTGAGTCAACATGTTTTTCCACCACACACACACACACACACACACACACACACACACACACACACACACACACACACACACACACACACACACACACACACACACACACACACACACACACACACACACACACACACACACACACACACACACACACACACACACACACACACACACACACACACACACACACACACAGAAATCAGAACCATGGACAGCCACATCATAGTTAGCTTACATTGATTGGACAAGATCGTTTTTGGTATCTTTTAGGTGATTTAATGATTGTGAAGTTGAAAATGGGGCTGGCATAGTCAAGGCAGCTCCTGTTTTCTTTGCGACTTGCGGTAACGTCCCGTTGGTTCTAACAATAGTTGTTTAGTAGTCCGGAAATGTCAGAAACATTAACTTGCTTGACCATGCTGTCGGTCATGTAACTGTTTGTTACATTGACAGAGGTTACTCTAAGGTTTTGTGATGAAACAAAGGCGTGGTTGAATTTATTCTGCCACTGTGTCTTCTTATTGTCTTGGCGTTAGGCCTATATATCACGGTCGCAAGGCATACGAACTAACAGGATATAGAGCAAACAAGGCAATTATCACAACACATAGGTTGTAGATTGGCTTTTTTTCTGGCTTGGCTCCCCAGTAATTTTACTCACGCACTACTGCTGTTTACTTTCACCCTTTTTTACTCTAAAGTAATGTAAAAATGGGGAAAGCAAGGGAGGGAAAGAGAGGGCCTGTGGCATTCTAACGGCAGGAGTTTCAATGCCCTGCGCCTTTCACGGTTGGAAAGGAAAGTCAGGTACATTGAGCTCCTGGGCAAGGATATACATACGGTAATTAAATTAAAATGCTGTGAAAGGAGAGAGAGAAGGACAAAGGGAGGGAGAGGCAGAGAGAGAGAGAGAAAGACTGAAAGAGCAGGAGAAAGAAAGAAATAGGCCAACAGTTTAGTTTTTCCCATGCATTTCTGTCTGTTCCTCACATCCCTGTGACAGCTTTAATGTGTACTTTTCTAGATTTTCTGAAGCAGGGAAAAGGGATGGAGCAGAAAGGTGTGTTTGTGTGTGTTCGGTGCTCCTAATATGGGCCATGTCTGAAGCGAGTGAGCGAGAAGCAGCCAGCAGCACCACCCCAGCAGGCATTGTGCCACTGACTGCATTATGCAGAGGAAACAGTAAATAAAATATGAGACAGAGGTAAATATGCTGACTACCTGCTGCCTTGATCCCCCCGGTTAACACACTGTTTGTTACCTGCTCTCAGAGACAGACGCATAGACACACACGCAAGCACGCGCGCGCAAGAAGAAGCTGTGACATTTGAGAGCGTGGAGAGGACACAGGAACAAATCCACCTAATGGTTCCTGACAGGTCAGCCTGTGAATAAGGAGGGAAGTGGATTTTCCTGAACACGCCACACCTCTCTGGTGATAGTACAGAAGACAAAAGGTCCAGGAAGGCCTGGGGGCAGCGGGAAGGCCTGGGGGCAGCGTTGATATTTCAGTATGATAAATTGCCGGGGCTAGGGCTGCCCATAAGAGTATTACCTTTTCAAAGGGTGTTCAAATGAACCTGCTAGATTATGGTGCATAGCTGCAGGTCAGCTCTCAGTGGGAGACAGAGTTATGTAACGTCACAGCAGAGCGTTAGGCCTGCAGGGTTCGCTGGGAGGCCAGGTACAACACTGTCTATTGTAAATAAATTAGACCTGGCTGGTTAGCACTGACCTAACTCCCAGACCTGCACGCACGCACACCATTTGATTTCCAGTGACTGTGTCCCCACACTAACCTATCTGGGCAGGAATTACAGCTGTCCTTTCAAAGTTCGATCTGGAATAGTGAAAGTCTATTTCAGTTGTTGTGTGTTTTAAATTGGTCTACCTGAGGTAGCTTGAGGGAGCTGAGAGGGATAACAACTTTCTACTAATATCACTCTATTAACAGGACCCCTGCCAAATAACCTACTCCATGTCAAACAAGCATGTTCAATAACTTCACTAAACAATAAACTACCTAGAGGGAGACCTACAGTCACTAGCACTGTATGAAAGCAATCCAGGAGCCTGTACTATGTCTCAGCAGTAAACAAGGATGTTGTGACGATATCTTGTCTATAGTCCTGCTCAACAGAGCCATGTATGGGTGTCTGGGAGGAGATGAAGACAGATTTAGGTGGTGATGTCATAAATCTCTAGGTTCTTAGACAGGGAGCCAAATGGAAGCCCTCCCAGTGAAAGGAACACAGTGGATAGATGGGAATAATTGGCTCCCATGTATACCCCCTCTGTCTCATTTAGGATGTCATCTCTGTGTAATCCATCTTAAGCTCACAATATGTCATACTGCCACTGACGGGATTCGTTGTTATAGAATTTGAAGGAAAAGAATCATCATCAGACGTTCTCATTCAAAGCAATGTTCCGAGGTAGAAACACCATCGGCCATATTGGAATGTTAGTTGTAACAGTTTTGTTGTACTGACCTCAGGGTTGGTCCACTTGGTCTTGATGTGGTCAGCCATGTTCTGTGTGCAGCCCAGCAGGTCGTAACCCTCCCTGCTCTGGAGGAGAAAAAAGACACCACAGAGACACAGTAAAACCATTTGATTCATGACTCATGACTAATTGGTACTACAATGATAATGTGTTAATTCAATATATATATATACTGCTCAAAAAAATAAAGGGAACACTTAAACAACACAATGTAACTCCAAGTCAATCACACTTCTGTGAAATCAAACTGTCCACTTAGGAAGCAACACTGATTGACAATAAATTTCACATTTTTTTTTATTTCACCTTTATTTAACCAGGTAGGCTAGTTGAGAACAAGTTCTCATTTGCAACTGCGACCTGGCCAAGATAAAGCATAGCAGTGTGAACAGTCAACACAGAGTTACACATGGAGTAACCTGTCTCTTCCCTCTGCTCAAACCTTCTCCAACCTTCTCCAACCTATCTCCTGATTCTGCCTCCTCAACCCTCCTCTCCTCCCTCTCTGCATCCTTTGACTCTCTATGTCCCCTATCCTCCAGGCCGGCTCGGTCCCTCCCCTCCCGCTCCGTGGCTCGATGACTCATTGCGAGCTCACAGAACAGGGCTCCTGGCAGCCGAGCGGAAATGGAGGAAAACTCGCCTCCCTGCGGACCTGGCATCCTTTCACTCCCTCCTCTCTACATTTTCCTCCTCTGTCTCTGCTGCTAAAGCCACTTTCTACCACTCTAAATTCCAAGCATCTGCCTCTAACCCTAGGAAGCTCTTTGCCACCTTCTCCTCCCTCCTGAATCCCCCCCCTCCTCCCTCTCTGCAGATGACTTCGTCAACCATTTTGAAAAGAAGGTCGACGACATCCGATCCTCGTTTGCTAAGTCAAACGACACCGCTGGTTCTGCTCACACTGCCCTACCCTGTGCTCTGACCTCTTTCTCCCCTCTCTCTCCAGATGAAATCTCGCATCTTGTGACGGCCGGCCGCCCAACAACCTGCCCGCTTGACCCTATCCCCTCCTCTCTTCTCCAGACCATTTCCGGAGACCTTCTCCCTTACCTCATGCATTGAACGGTTGTTAATCATCGCTCATCAACTCATCACTGACCGCTGGCTACGTCCCTTCCGTCTTCAAGAGAGCGAGAGTTGCACCCCTTCTGAAAAAACCTACACTCGATCCCTCCGATGTCAACAATTACAGACCAGTATCCCTTCTTTCTTTTCTCTCCAAAACTCTTGAACGTGCCGTCCTTGGCCAGCTCTCCCGCTATCTCTCTCTGAATGACCTTCTTGATCCAAATCAGTCAGGTTTCAAGACTAGTCATTCAACTGAGACTGCTCTCCTCTGCATCACGGAGGCGCTCCGCACTGCTAAAGCTAACTCTCTCTCCTCTGCTCTCATCCTTCTAGATCTATCGGCTGCCTTCGATACTGTGAACCATCAGATCCTCCTCTCCACCCTCTCCGAGTTGGGCATCTCCGGAGCGGCCCACGCTTGGATTGCGTCCTACCTGACAGGTCGCTCCTACCAGGTGGCATGGCGAGAATCTGTCTCCTCACCACGCGCTCTCACCACTGGCGTCCCCATTTTTTCAGGGTTTAAATGATGTTCTGAGAGACATGCTGAACATTTTTGTTTTTGTCTATCTTGACGATATCCTGATTTTTTCTCCGTCACTCCAGGGCTACAAGTTGCTGCCCCCTCTCACAGCTCTTACTTCTGTCAAGACGTGTTTTATGGTCCGGTTCCGCCTTGGAGCTTTTGATCTTCTAAAAGAACGTTTTACGTCCGCTCCTATCCTCGTTAGACGTCACTAGACAATTCATTGTCGAGGTTGACGCTTCAGAGGTAGGCTGTTCTAGGCCCTCTCCTATTCTCGCTATACACCAAGTCACTTGGCTCTGTCATAACCTCACATGGTCTCTCCTATCATTGCTATGCAGACGACACACAATTAATCTTCTCCTTTCCCCCTTCTGATGACCAGGTGGCGAATCGCATCTCTGCATGTCTGGCAGACATATCAGTGTGGATGACGGATCACCACCTCAAGCTGAACCTCGGCAAGACGGAGCTGCTCTTCCTCCCGGGGAAGGACTGCCCGTTCCATGATCTCGCCATCACGGTTGACAACTCCATTGTGTCCTCCTCCCAGAGCGCTAAGAACCTTGGCGTGATCCTGGACAACACCCTGTCGTTCTCAACCAACATCAAGGCGGTGGCCCGTTCCTGTAGGTTCATGCTCTACAACATCCGCAGAGTACGACCCTGCCTCACACCGGAAGCGGTGCAGGTCCTAATCCAGGCACTTGTCATCTCCCGTCTGGATTACTGCAACTCGCTGTTGGCTGGGCTCCCTGCCTGTGCCATTAAACTGTGCCCTTCAACTCATCCAGAACGCCGCAGCCCATCTGGTCTTCAACCTTCCCAAGTTCTCTCACGTCACCCCGCTCCTCCGTTCTCTCGACTGGCTTCCAGTTGAAGCTCGCATCCGCTACAAGACCATGGTGCTTGCCTACGGAGCTGTGAGGGGAACGGCATCTCAGTACCTCCAGGCTCTGATCAGGCCCTACACTCAAACAAGGGCACTGCGTTCATCCACCTCTGACCTGCTCGCCTCCCTACCACTGAGGAAGTACAGCTCCCGCTCAGCCCAGTCAAAACTGTTCGCTGCTCTGGCCCCCCAATGGTGGAACAAACTCCCTCATGACGCCAGGACAGCAGAGTCAATCACCACCTTCCGTAGACACCTGAAACCCCACCTCTTTAAGGAATACCTAGGATAGGATAAGTATCCCCCTTTAAGATTTAGATGCACTATTGTAAAGTGACAGTTCCACTCGATGTCATAAGGTGAATGCACCAATTTGTAAGTCGCTCTGGATAAGAGCGTCTGCTAAATGACTTAAATGTAAATGTAAATGAGTAAACAATTAACAAGTCAATAACACAGTAGAAAAAAGGGGAGTCTATATACAATGTGTGCAAAAGGCATGAGGAGGTAGGCGAATAATTACAATTTTGCAGATTAACACTGGAGTGAGAAATGATCAGATGGTCATGTACAGGTAGAGATATTGGTGTGCAAAAAAGAGGAAAAGTAAATAAATAAAAACAGTGTGGGGATGAGGTAGGTGAAAATGGGTGGGCTATTTACCAATAGACTATGTACAGCTGCAGCGATCGGTTAGCTGCTCAGATAGCTGATGTTTGAAGTTGGTGAGGGAGATGAAAGTCTCCAACTTCAGCGATTTTTGCAATTCGTTCCAGTCACAGGCAGCAGAGTACTGGAACGAAAGGCGGCCAAATGAGGTGTTGGCTTTAGGGATGATCAGTGAGATACACCTGCTGGAGCGCGTGCTACGGATGGGTGTTGCCATCGTGACCAGTGAACTGAGATAAGGCGGAGCTTTACCTAGCATGGACTTGTAGATGACCTGGAGCCAGTGGGTCTGGCGACGAATATGTAGCGAGGGCCAGCCGACTAGAGCATACAAGTCACAGTGGTGGGTGGTATAAGGTGCTTTAGTGACAAAACGGATGGCACTGTGATAAACTGCATCCAGTTTGCTGAGTAGAGTGTTGGAAGCAATTTTGTAGATGACATCGCCGAAGTCGAGGATCGGTAGGATAGTCAGTTTTACTAGGGTAAGCTTGGCGGCGTGAGTGAAGGAGGCTTTGTTGTGGAATAGAAAGCCGATTCTTGATTTGATTTTCGATTGGAGATGTTTGATATGAGTCTGGAAGGAGTTTGCAGTCTAGCCAGACACCTAGGTACTTATAGATGTCCACATATTCAAGGTCGGAACCATCCAGGGTGGTGATGCTAGTCGGGCATGCGGGTGCAGGCAGCGATCGGTTGAAAAGCATGCATTTGATTTTACTAGCGTTTAAGGTCAGTTGGAGGCCACGGAAGGAGTGTTGTATGGCATTGAAGCTCGTTTGGAGGTTAGAAAGCACAGTGTCCAATGACGGGCCGAAAGTATATAGAATGGTATCGTCTGCATAGAGGTGGATCAGGGAATCGCCCGCAGCAAGAGCAACATCATTGATATATACCGAGAAAAGAGTCGGCCCGTGAATTGAGCCCTGTGGCACCCCCATAGAGACTGCCAGAGGACCGGACAGCATGCCCTCCGATTTGACACACTGAACTCTGTCTGCAAAGTAATTGGTGAACCAGGCAAGGCAGTCATCCGAAGAACCGAGGCTACTGAGTCTGCCGATAAGAATATGGTGATTGACAGAGTCGAAAGCCTTGGCAAGGTCGATGAAGATGGCTGCACAGTACTGTCTTTTATCGATGGCGGTTATGATATCGTTTAGTACCTTGAGTGTGGCTGAGGTGCACCCGTGACCGGCTCGAAAACCAGATTGCACAGCGGAGAAGGTGCGGTGGGATTCGAGATGGTCAGTGACCGGTTTGTTGACTTGGCTTTCGAAGACCTTAGATAGGCAGGGCAGGATGGATATAGGTCTGTAACAGTTTGGGTCTAGGGTGTCTCCCCCTTTGAAGAGGGAGATGACTGCGGTAGCTTTCCAATCCTTTGGGATCTCAGACGATATGAAAGAGAGGTTGAACAGGCTGGTAATAGGGGTTGCGACAATGGCGGCGGATAGTTTCAGAAATAGAGGGTCCAGATTGTCAAGCCCAGCTGATTTATACGGGTCCAGGTTTTGCAGCTCTTTCAGAACATCTGCTATCTGGATTTGGGTAAAGGAGAACCTGGAGAGGCTTGGGCGAGGAGCTGCGGGGGGGGCGGAGCTGTTGGCCGAGGTTGGAGTAGCCAGTCGGAAGGCATGGCCAGCCGATGAGAAATGCTTGTTGAAGTTTTCGATAATCATGGATTTATCGGTGGTGACTGTGTTACCTAGCCTCAGTGCAGTGGGCAGCTGGGAGGAGGTGCTCTTGTTCTCCATGGACTTCACAGTGTCTCAGAACTTTTTGGAGTTGGAGCTACAGAATGCAAACTTCTGCCTGAAGAAGCTGGTCTTAGCTTTCCTGACTGACTGCGTGTATTGGTTCCTGACTTCGCTTAACAGTTGCATATCGCGGGGACTATTCGATGCTATTGCAGTCCGCCACAGGATGTTTTTGTGCTGGTCGAGGGCAGTCAGGTCTGGAGTGAACCAAGGGCTGTATCTGTTCTTACTTCTGCATTTTTTGAACGGCGCATGCTTATCTAAAATGGTGAGGAAGTTACTTTTAAAGAATGACCAGGCATCCTCAACTGACGGGATGAGGTCAATGTCCTTCCAGGATACCCGGGCCAGGTCGATTAGAAAGGCCTGCTCACAGAAGTGTTTTGGGGAGCGTTTGACAGTGATGAGGGGTGGTTGTTTGACTGCGACTCCGTAGCGGATACAGGCAATGAGGCAGTGATCGCTGAGATCCTGGTTGAAGACAGCAGAGGTGTATTTGGAGGGCCAGTTGGTCAGGATGACGTCTATGAGGGTGCCCTTGCTTACAGAGTTGTGGTTGTACCTGGTGGGTTCCTTTATGATTTGTGTGAGATTGAGGGCATCTAGCTTAGATTGTAGGACTGCCGGGGTGTTAAGCATATCCCAGTTTAGGTCACCTAACAGAACAAACTCTCAAGCTAGATGGGGGGCGATCAATTCACAAATGGTGTCCAGGGCACAGCTGGGAGCTGAGGGGGTCGGTAGCAGGCGGCAACAGTGAGAGACTTATTTCTGGAGAGAGTGATTTTCAAAATTAGTAGTTTGAACTGTTTAAGTATGGACCTGGAAAGTATGACATTACTTTGCAGGCTATCTCTGCAGTAGACTGCAACTCCTCCCCCTTTAGCAGTTCTATCTTGACGGAAGATGTTATAGTTGGGTATGGAAATCTCTGAATTTTTGATGGCCTTCCTGAGCCAGGATTCAGACACGGCAAGGACATCAGGGTTAGCAGAGTGTGCTAAAGCAGTGAGTAAAACAAACTTAGGGAGGAGGCTTCTGATGTTGACATGCATGAAACCAAGGCTTTTTCGATCACAGAAGTCTACGAATGAGGGTGCCTGGGGACTTGCAGGGCCTGGGTTTACCTCCACATCACCCGCGGAACAGAGAAGGAGTGGTATGAGGGTGCGGCTAAAGGCTATCAAAACTGGTCGCCTAGAGCGTTGGGGACAGAGAATAAGAGGAGCAGGTTTCTGGGCATGGTTGAATATATTCAGGGTATAATGCGCAGACAGGGGTATGGTGGGGTGCGGGTACAGCGGAGGTAAGCCCAGGCACTGGGTGATGATGAGAGAGGTTGTATCTCAGGACATGCTGGTTGTAATGGGTGAGGTCACCGCATGTGTGGGAGGTGGGACAAAGGAGGTATAAGGGGTATAAAGAGTGGAACTAGGGGCTCCATTGTGAACTAAAACAATGATAACTAACCTGAACAACAATATACAAGGCATATTGACATTTGAGAGAGACATACAGCGAGGCATACAGTAATCACAGGTGTTGAATTGGGAAAGCTAGCTAAAACAGTAGGTGTAAGCACAGGTGCTCTGGCCCGGGCTAGCTTCAAGCTAAGTGGGTGGAAACGCTAGCCAGGAGTAATCATCCGGGGTTGCGGTTTAGCTAGATAGCTAGTTGTGAAGATCCTGCTGAAAAATGTTCCGTTTGCGTTGGGAATCCGGGGATAAAAAATAAATAGGTCCGTTATGCTCTGGTTAGTGTCACGTTGTTCGAACTGGCGAGAGCTTTCCGAGCTAAAGGTTAGCTGATGACCGGTTAGCTGAAGACCGCTAGCATAGCTGGTGGTTAGCTGGCTAGCTTCAGTTGATGGGTTCTGGTTCCGAAGTAAATATAAATACTTTAGTAAAAAGTAGATACATTGGGTGAGGCAGGTTGCAGGAGAGTATTTGGAAGCTTAGGTTTAGCAAAATGTTTTTAAAGATATGCGAAGAAAAATATGAAAAAACGAAAAAGAAACGATATATACAAGGGACACGATGCGACAGGATGACTTACTGCTACGCCATCTTGGAAATCTTGGAAAACACACATGCTGTTGTGCAAATGGAATAGACAACAGGTTAAAATTATAGGCAATTAGCAAGACACCCCCAATAAAGGAGTGGTTCTGCAGGTGGTGACCACAGACCACTTCTCAGTTCCTATGCTTCCTGGCTGATATTTTGGTCACTTTTGAATGCTGGCGGTGCTTTCACTCTAGCATGAGACGGAGTCTACAACCCACACAAGTGGCTCAGGTAGTGCAGCTCATCCAGGATGGCACATCAAGGCAAACTGTGGCAAAAAGGTTTGCTGTGTCTGTCAGCGTAGTGTCCAGAGCATGGAGGTGCTACCAGGAGACAGGCCAGTACATCAGGAGACGTGGAGGAGGCCATAGGAGGGCAACAACCCAGCAGCAGGACCGCTACCTCCGCCTTTGTGCAAGGAGGAGCAGGAGGAGCAATGCCAGAGCCCTGCAAAATGACCTCCAGCAGGCCACAAATGTGGATGTGTCTGCTCAAACGGTCAGAAACAGACTCCATGAGGGTGGTATGAGGGCCCGACGTCCACAGGTGGTGGTTGTGCTTACAACCCAACACCGTGCAGGACGTTTGGCATTTGCCAGAGAAAACCAAGATTGGCAAATTCGCCACTGGCGCCCTGTACTCTTCACAGATGAAAGCAGGTTCACACTGAGCACATGTGACAGACGTAACAGAGTCTGGAGACGCCGTGGAGAACGTTCTGCTGCCTGCAACATCCTCCAGCATGACCGGTTTGGTGGTGGGTCAGTCATGGTGTAGGGTGGCATTTCTTTGGGGGGGCCGCACAGCCCTCCTCAGGTAGCCGGACTGCCATTAGGTACCGAGATGAGATCCTCAGACCCCTTGTGAGACCATATGCTGGTGCGGTTGGCCCTGGGTTCCTCCTAATGCAAGACAATGCTAGACCTCATGTGGCTGGAGTGTGTCAGCAGTTCCTGCAAGAGGAAGGCATTGATGCTATGGACTGGCCCGCCCGTTCCCCAGACCTGAATCCAATTGAGCACATCTGGGACATCATGTCTCGCTCCATCCACCAATGCCACGTTGCACCACAGACTGTCCAGGAGTTGGCGGATGCTTTAGTCCAGGTCTGGGAGGAGATCCCTCAGGAGACCATCCGCCACCTCATCAGGAGCATGCCCAGGCGTAGGGAGGTCATACAGGCACATGGCCACACACACTACTGAGCCTAATTTTGACTTGTTTTAAGGACATTACATCAAAGTTGGATCAGCCTGAAGTGTGGTTTTCAACGTTAATTTTGAGTGTGACTCCAAATCCAGACCTCCATAGGTTGATAAATTTGATTTCCGTTGATAATTTTTGCGTGATTTTGTTGTCAGCACATTCAACTATGTAAAGAAAAAAGCATTGAACAAGAATATTTCATTCATTCATATCTAGGATGTGTTATTTTAGTGTTCCCTTGATTTTTTTGAGCAGTGTATATATTTTTTAAATTGTAATTTAGCAGATGCTCTTATCCAGAGCGAGTGGATACAATTTTGTACTTAATCATCATTGTCCTGATAATATCCTGCTAATATCCTGATAATTTAATGAAAAAGTCTAGATAAGGTCCTACTAATGTCTTGATAATATCCTGCTAATGTCATGATAATTTCCTGATAATGTATGCCTGAGTGTAAATGTGGCAGTGATAATGTCCTTAACGGTCATCAAAATTGTTAAAAGATTTGAAAAACAATTCTGATAAACGCAATAGTTGGACAATGGATGAAGATACTTCAACGTTTTAGAATGTTTTAAATCCTTCAGATATTGAACAAATTATTGCACATAAAACATTTTGCTGGCACAGATAAATAATTAATGGAGTTCAGGGATTATGATGAAAATTCAGGTATTCAATGTATTGTCAACATTTATTTATTATTAATGCACTCATATATAAATGTTCTAATGGTATCAGGTATTTGTTACAATATGTTGTGTTAGAATATAGAACAGTATATGTGCCTAGTTAGCATAAATACAATGGATTCATTTGAATATATTAATAAAGTAACAAGAACGTGTGGAACAGGGCTGCAACCACCAACACTTGCTCTGTCTAGGACTACCTGCACTGTCTAGACTGCCTCATTAAACAGTTCAATGGGATTGAAAATGTAAATCGGTATAATCCCCATAATCGGCACAAAAGTTATTATTTTTCATGAAAGGGCCATAAACAATAACTAGTAATGTTGCAAACTCAAAGAAAGGTTGCTTTCTCACCTTTCTGGTAAAATGTTTTATAAATTGCTGAGGTGTAGTCACTTTTAAGGACATAAGTTCAAGTACACAGTACAAATATGATGTACAGTATGATGTATTTCCTATTCAACAAAACTATGAATAAGGCTTGAATTTACTTATAAGCTTTCTAAATATAGCATAATCAAATTTTAAAATGATGATCTACAAGATTTCACCTTCCTTATAATTGTAAAATACATATTTGTATTAGACCATATTTTCTAAAGGTCTCTCTTGATCAAACCATCAGCTGCCGTTGATGTGAAGGTCTCACAGAGCTCTAGCTTGGCTTCCTTAACTCGTTAGGAACTGTCCTTTCATCTCATATTAGCTTAGATGTAAGGTCCTCTATTTAGGGGACATGCGTGGTTCTGGTACCGGTTGGTTTATAGATTGAAATGTTTTGCATTCAGCGATAGCCCTGGTTCCCATGAACACAGTGTTATTTCTGAGACTGTGTGACATAAGATGTGAAATCTGAAAACACTTGAAGCTGGGATATCCTTCCGTCAACTCCTGGCTGAACTCTACATCGCAGCCACTGACAGATTTATAGCGATTTATCTAAAATAATTCAGATTTGAAATGAAATAGACTTTTTGTATGTCATAGACGACAAGACTAAAAGCTCAGACGAAGAGACCTATAAACACTTTGTGAGAAAACAGAAATCCACTTTGAGTAAAAATAAAATTAAAATAAAATAAAAAACACTTACATTCTCAAAGATGTAGCCTACAACACAGTACTTGTGATCATTTTAAGGAGAACAAAATAACTTACATTTGAACACCAACACAGAAGCTTCAGGCATCTTCCCAATTAAGTAGCCTAGTTTTGTTGTTGGCTACTTGAAGAGAACTAGGGCCCATCACTCACAGCCCACCTCTTCCAATACATTGTAGAAAAGTGTGCATGTAATTCTACTAGATGAAGAGCTGGAAAGAGTACAACATCCTGGCATTTAAACCATACTCGATTTTTGAAATGTTGCAAACTATTAAACATTCTATTTTCGCATACTGAGAATATGTCATGTGTACCGTAATTGCTGGACTATTAAGCGCACCTGAATATAAACCGCACCCACTGACTTATAAAAAAATATGTATTTTGTAAATAAATAAGCCACAGATGTCTATAAGCCGCAGGTGCCTACCGGTACATTGAAACAAATGAACTTTACACAGCCTTTAAACGAAACACGGCTTGTAACAAAAATAAATAGGCTTTAACGAAACACGGCTTGTAACAAAAATTAAAACAGTAGCCTACCAAGAAAGTCATTGGTCACTATCTTCCTCCTCCTGTGCACTGAAACCACTGAAGTCATCTCCTTCGGTGTCGGAGGCAAATACCCCGCTGAGCTGATGCTGCCCCTTCAACACGCAGCAGTCCAGCCTTTCGAAACCCGTTGATGATAGTGGATTTTTTGACAATGCTCCACGCTGTCAGGACCCACTGGCAGACTTGACCAATAAGATGCTCTTCGCATGCGGCCCGTTTTAGTGAAGGATTTCTCCCCACTTTTCATCCAAGCCTCCCACTGAACAAGGAGCGCCACCTTAAATGCACGATTTACACTGATGTTGGGTGGCTGCAAATACTTTTAGGCCATCTGCTTTTCTTCCCTCTGAAAGCTTTTGTTGTCTTTCTGCACTGAGTCAGTTACTCACGCTGCTGTTTCCAACGTCTTATCATCGACTCATTAAGGCCAAGCTCCCATGCAGCAGCTCTATTTCCTTTTCCAACAGCCAGATTTATCGCCTTTAACTTGAAAGCTGCATCATATGCATTTCTCTGTGTCTTTGCCATGGTGAGGGTGACAAAATTACTACCGTAATCAGAATGATGGGAAGTTTGAGCGCGCTCGATTTACGTCACATTATGTGACGGTGCTCAGTTTTTTGGTGGCATGAATCTTGTGAAAGCGGGAAAAATCCATAAATTAGCAGTGTCATTGTATAAACCGCGAGGTTCAAAGTGTGGGAATAAAGTAGCGGCTTATAGTCCGGAAATTACGGTAATTGCGTTGTTTCCCACTATTCGTTGATACGGTAGCGCATCCCCATATCTACTTGATCAGCTGTGGTCAAAGACAAAATGAGTATGACGTGCGGGAATTTAATGTATACTCAATTTTAAAAACATGATTTATTTTCTCATCCTCAAATGGGACAATATTTAGGACAAGAGTATGGGTATTCATTGACCCTGAGAAACACCCACTCTTTGACTGGAAAGAGAAATATTTCTACACTGCAGAAGCTGTATTTACTACGCTGTCTTCCGGGACAATGTGGACCAACCAGAGTTCCAATGCCAATGCAATTATTTACTTGCAGAGGACTATAGAGAAGAAGTAGCTACTCTTAGCAAACACATTAACAATTTACACAATCTATTGGGGAAAGCACTCCCGCCTACCTTCTCCTTGTCTACTCCCCAGACTGGACACCATTACGATGTGCTGAGATTATCACCACCATGTCAACTCTCTTTGCCTTCCAGAGACCCCTCCCAGAAGAAGTCTCCCACTTTAATAAAAAATGGAGCAGGACCATCGCTTCTGATGGATTTAGGCTTGTTGAGAACAAGTTCTCATTTGCAACTGTGGGCTGGCCAAGATAAAGCAAAGCAGCTCGACACATACAACAACACAGAGTTACATGTGGAATAAACAAACATACAATCAATAATACAGTAGAAAAAGTCTATAAACAGCATGTGCAAATGAGGTAGGATAAGAGAGGTAAGGCAATAAATAGACCATGGTGGCAAAGGAATTACAATATAGTTAATTAAACACTGGAATGGTAGGATGTGCAGAAGATGAATGTGCAAGAAGAGATACTGGGGTGCAAATGAGAGATGAGGTAGATTGGATGGGCTATTTACAGATGAGCTATGGACAAGTGCAGTGATCTGTGAGCTGCGCTGACAGCTGGTGCTTAAAGCTAGTGAGGGAGGTAAGAGTCCCCAGTTTCAGAGATTTTTGCAGTTCGTTCCAGTCATTGACAGCAGAAAACTGGAAGGAGAGGCGGCCAAAGGGCTTTACCTAGTAGAGAATTGTAGATGACCTGGAGTCAGTGGGTTCGGCGATGAGTATGAAGCGAGGGCCACCCAACGAGAGCATACAGGTTGCAGTGGTGGGTAGTATATGGGGCTTTGGTGATAAAACGGATGACACTGTAATAGACCACATCCAAATTGCTGAGTAGAGTGTTGGAGGCTATTTTGTAATGACTTCGCCGAAGTCGAGGATTGGTAGGATGGTCAGTTTTACGAGGGTATGTTTGGCAGCATGAGTGAAGGATGCTTTGTTGTGAAATAGGAGTCTGAAAGGAGAGTCTGGAAGGAGAGTTTACAGTCTAACCAGACACCTAGGTATTTGTAGTTGTCCACATATTCTAAGTCAGAACCGTCCAGAGTAGTGATGCTGGACGGGCGGTCAGGTGCAGGCAGCGATCCGTTGAAGAGCATGCATTTAGTTTTACTTGTATTTAAGAGCAATTGGAGGCCACGGAAGGAGAGTTGTATGGCATAGTTAACACAGTGTCCAAAGAAGGGCCAGCGGTATACAGATTGTGTCGTCTGCGTAGAGGTGGATCAAAGAATAACCAACAGCAAGAGCGACATCATTGATGTATACAGAGAAGAGAGTAGGCCCGAGAATTGAACCCTGTGGCACCCCCATAGAGACTGCTAGAGGTCCAGACATGAGGCCCTCAGATTTGACATACTGAACTCTATCAGAGAAGTAGTTGGTGAACCAGGCAAGGAAATCATTTGAGAAACCAAGGCTGTTGAGTCTGCCAATAAGAATGTTGTGATTGACAGAGTCGAAAGCCTTAGCCAGGTCGATGAATACGGCTGCACAGTAATGTCTCTTACTGATGGTGGTTATGATATCATTTCGGACCTTGAGCGTGGCTGAGGTGCACCCATGACCAGCTCTGAAACCAGATACCGTAGCGGAGAAGGTACGGTGAGATTCGAAATGGTTGGTAATCCATTTGTTTACATGGCTTTCAAAGACCTTAGAAAGGCAGTGTAGAATAGATATAGGTCAGTAGCAGTTTGTGTCTCCCCCTTTGAAGAGGGCAGCTTTCCAATCTTTGGGAATCTCAGACGATTCGAAAGAGAGGTTGAACAGGCTAGTAATAGGGGTTGCAACAATTTCTGCAGATCATTTTAGGAAGAGATTGTCTAAATCAAATCAAATCAAATTGTATTTGTCACATAGACATGGTTAGCAGATGTTAATGCGAGTGTAGCGAAATGCTTGTGCTTCTAGTTCCGACAATGCAGCAATAACCAACAAGTAATCTAGCTAACAATTCCAAAACTACTATCTTATAGACACAAGTGTAAGGGGATAAGAATATGTACATAAAGATATATGAGTGAGTGATGGTACAGAGCGGCATAGGCAAGATACAGTAGATGGTATTGAGTGCAGTATATACATATGAGATGAGTATGTAAACAAAGTGGCATAGTTAAAGTGGCTAGTGATACATGTATTACATAAAGATGCTGTACATGATATAGAGTACAGTATATACATATACATATGATATGAATAATGTAGGGTATGTAAACATTATATTAGGTAGCATTGTTTAAAGTGGCTAGTGACATATTTTACATCATTTCCCATCAATTCCCATTATTAAAGTGGCTGGAGTTGAGTCAGTGTGTTGGAAGCAGCCACTCAATGTTAGTGGTGGCTGTTTAACAGTCTGATGGCCTTGAGATAGAAGCTGTTTTTCAGTCTCTCGGTCCCAGCTTTGATGCACCTGTACTGACCTCGCCTTCTGGATGATAGCGGGGTGAACAGGCAGTGGCTCGGGTGGTTGTTGTCCTTGATGATCTTTATGTCCTTCCTGTGACATCGGGTGGTGTAGGTGTCCTGGAGGGCAGATAGTTTGCCCCCGGTGATGCGTCACTACCCTCTGGAGAGCCTTACGGTTGTGGGCAGAGCAGTTGCCGTACCAGGCGGTGATACAGCCCGACAGGATGCTCTCGATTGTGCATCTGTAGAAGTTTGTGAGTGCTTTTGAGGACAAGCCGAATTTCTTCAGCCTCCTGAGGTTGAAGAGGCGCTGCTGCGCCTTCTTCACGATGCTGTCTGTATGGGTGGACCAATTCAGTTTGTCTGTGATGTGTACGCCGAGGAACATAAAACTTACTACCCTCTCCACTACTGTCCCATCAATGTGGATAGGAGGGTGTTCCCTCTGCTGTTTCCTGAAGTCCACAATCATCTCCTTAGTTTTGTTGACGTTGAGTGTGAGGTTATATTCCTGACACCACACTCCGAGGGCCCTCACCTCCTCCCTGTATGCCGTCTTGTCGTTGTTGGTAATCAAGCCTACCACTGTTGTGTCGTCCGCAAACTTGATGGTTGAGTTGGAGACGTGCGTGGCCACGCAGTCGTGGGTGAACAGGGAGTACAGGAGAGGGCTCAGAACGCACCCTTGTGGGGACCCAGTGTTGAGGATCAGCGGGGTGGAAATGTTGTTGACTACCCTCACCACCTGGGGGCGGCCCGTCAGGAAGTCCAGTACCCAGTTGCACAGGGCGGGGTCGAGACCCAGGGTCTCGAGCTTGATGACGAGCTTGGAGGGCACTATGGTGTTAAATGCCAAGCTGTAGTCGATGAACAGCATTCTCACATAGGTATTCCTCTTGTCCAGATGGGTTAGGGCAGTGTGCAGTGTGGGTGAGATTGCATCGTCTGTGGACCTATTTGGGCGGTAAGCAAATTGGAGTGGGTCTAGGGTGTCAGGTAGGGTGGAGGTGATATGGTCCTTGACTAGTCTCTCAAAGCACTTCATGATGACGGAAGTGAGTGCTATGGGGCGGTAGTCGTTTAGCTCAGTTACCTTAGCTTTCTTGGGAACAGGAACAATGGTGGCCCTCTTGAAGCATGTGGGAACAACAGACTGGGATAGGGATTGATTGAATATGTCCGTAAACACACCAGCCAGCTGGTCTGCGCATGCTCTGAGGGCGCGGCTGGGGATGCCGTCTGGGCCTGCAGCCTTGCGAGGGTTGACATGTTTAAATGTTTTCCTCACGTTTTAGTTGCGGGCCGTGTCAGTGGCACTGTATTGTCCTCAAAGCGGGCAAAAAAAGTTATTTAGTCTGCCTGGGAGTAAGACATCCTGGTCCGTGACTGGGCTGGTTTTCTTTTTGTAGTCCGTGATTGACTGCAGACCCTGCCACATACCTCTTGTGTCTGAGCCGTTGAATTGAGATTCTACTTTGTCTCTATACTGACGCTTAGCTTGTTTGATTGCCTTGCGGAGGGAATAGTTACACTGTTTGTATTCGGTCATGTTTCCGGTCACCTTGCCCTGATTAAAAGCAGTGGTTTCACTGCCATCAATCCACGGTTTCTGGTTTGGGAATGTTTTAATCGTTGCTATGGGAATGACATCTTCAACGCACGTTCTAATGAACTCGCTCACCGAATCAGCGTATTCGTCAATGTTGTTGTCTGACGCAATACGAAACATATCCCAGTCCGCGTGATGGAAGCAGTCTTGGAGTGTGGAATCAGATTGGTCGGACCAGCGTTGAACAGACCTCAGCGCGGGAGCTTCTTGTTTTAGTTTCTGTCTGTAGGCAGGGATGAACAAAATGGAGTCGTGGTCAGCTTTTCTGAAAGGAGGGTGGGGCAGGGCCTTATATGCGTCGCGGAAGTTAGAATAGCAGTGATCCAAGGTTTTTCCAGCCCTGGTTGCGCAATCGATATGCTGATAAAATTTAGGGATTCTTGTTTTCAGATTAGCCTTGTAAAAACCCCCAGCTACAATGAATGCAGCCTCCGGATAAATGGATTCCAGTTTGCAAAGAGTCAAATAAAGTTCGTTCAGAGCCATCGATGTGTCTGCTTGGGGTGGAATATATAAGGCTGTGATTATAATCGAAGAGAATTCCCTTGGAAGATAATGCGGTCGACATTTGATTGTGAGGAATTATAAATCAGGTGAACAGAAGGACTTGAGTACCTGTATGTTGTTATGATCACACCACGTCATGTTAACCATGAAACATATGCCCCCGCCCCTCTTCTTACCAGAAAGATGTTTGTTTCTGTCGGCGCGATGCGTGGAGAAACCCGCTGGCTGCACCGATTCCGATAGCGTCTCTCCAGTGAGCCATGTTTCCGTGAAGCAAAGAATGTTACAGTCTCTGATGTCCCTCTGGAATGCTACCCTTGCTCGGAATTCATCAACCTTGTTGTCAATAGACTGGACATTGGCGAGAAGAATGCTAGGGAGTGGTGCACGATGTGCCCGTCTCCGGAGTCTGACCAGAAGACCGCTCCGTTTCCCCCTTTTACGAAGTAGATTGTCTAGCCCAGCTGATTTGTAGAGGTTCAGATTTTGCAGCTCTTTCAGAATATCAGCTATCTGGATTTTGGTGAAGGAGAAGTGGGGGAGGCTTGGGCGAGTTGCTGTGGAGAGCACAGGGCTGTTGACCGGGGTAGGGGTAGCCAGGTAGAAAGCATGGCCAGCCGTAGAAAAATGCTTACTGAAATTCTCAATTTTTGTGGATTTATCAGTGGTAACAGTGTTTCCTAGCCTCAGTGTAGTGGGTGTAACGGATGTGAAACGGCTAGCTTAGTTAGCGGTGTGCGCTAAATAGTGTTTCAATCGGTTACGTCACTTGCTCTGAGACCTTGAAGTAGTAGTTCCCCTTGCTCTGCAAGGGCCGTGGCTTTTGTGGAGCGATGGGTAACGATGCTTCGTGGGTGACTGTTGTTGATGTGTGCAGAAGGACCCTGGTTCGCGCCCGGGTATGGGCGAGGGGAGGGTTTAAAATTATACTGTTACATGGGCAGTTGGGAGGAGGTGCTCTTATTCTCCATGGACTTTACAGTGTCCCAGAACTTTTTTGACTTTGTGCTACAGGATGCAAATTTCTGCATGAAAAAGCAGAAAGCTTTCCTGTGTATATTTTTTCCTAACTTCCCTGAAAAGTTGCATATCATGGGGGCTGTTCGATGCTAATGCAGAAACGCCACACGATGTTTGTGTGCTGGTCAAGGGCAGTGAATGATTTAGTGAATGATAATGTCACTGGCTCCTCAGTCAGCCACAATGGGGTTTTTCTACGTTGTAATCAGCAGCTCTATGGTGAGAAACATATTTGTATTTTTTTATTTTACCTTTATTTAACTAGGCAAGTCAGTTAAGAACAAATTCTTATTTTCAATGACGGCCTAGGAACAGTGGGTTAACTGGTTAAACGTTGGGTTAAACGTTTTTGTTATCCTGGGGCTCGGGTACAGGACATTACTAGGCTGCTTCCTACCATTTTACGACAGAACATAGGGGCTGTCGCTGTCATAATACATGTGGGATTTAATTACTTTAGGATAGCTAGCTTGGAATGTCTGAAATTGGATTTTATAGAACTGATTGGAACTCTGAAAGACTCCAATAAACATCCAATTATCTGAGTCATGGCAGCAAAAGATTCAGCAGGTTGCTGGCACTACATTACTGGCTACTGTAGCTGTGTTAACACCTTTTGGAAACAGAAGATGTTTTACAGAAAGGATGGGGTCCATCCAAATGATCTTGGTATCTGCAACTTGTCATCACATTTCAAGGTTGTGCTGAGACATTGATGCTGTTTTGGTTTTGCACATTTCTTGTTTTGTTAGTTTATTCATGTATAGTGTCTTTATTAAAGTACCATGAATAACCACCACGCTGCGTTTTGATCCGCCTCTCTTTCCCCAGAAGAAAACCATTACATTTATCAACACCAAGTCCTGCTTAGGTAATCCCAATCATAAATTATCGTCATACTGCTGATCCTTCTGACTTAGATAACTACCGTCCAATTAACATTTACAAAGTTTTAGAATCCATGACAGACTTTCCCTGTCTAGCTAAGACATTACTTCTCACTCTATTTGTAATGTGCACCAATCTGGTTTTAGACCTGGACATAGCACAGTTTCAGCTGCTACACTTGGTTTACATGATGTGTTAAATTGCTTGGATCATAAAAATAATTGTGCTGCTGTCATGACTTCCGCCGAAGTCGGTCCCTCTTACTTGTTCGGGCGGCGTTCGGCGGTCGGCGTCGCCGATCCACCTTTCATTTTCCATCTGTTTTGTCTTGTCTTCCCACACACCTGGTTCCAATTCCACAACTACATGTTGTGGATTTAACCCTTTGTTTCCCTCATATCCTTGTCCAGAATTGTTTATTGTAAGAGTTTGTGCACGTTATGTCTGGCGTGCAAAGGGTTGTTGTTCCATTGTATATATTTATTATTTTATTAGTTTTATTATTAAACTGCACCGTTCTAACAGTCTTTTCTCTCCTGCACCTGACTTCTCTGCCGTCAGTACGCACTCATTACAGCTGTCTTATTTATAGACCTTTCCAAGGCCTTCGATACCATTGACCCTCAAATTCAAAAGTTGACTGATATAGGCTTCTTGCAAGTGGTTTGAAAATGATCTGTCAGACAGGACTCAATGTGTGATCTCTGATGGTGTTACGTTTAGTTGCCTGGATATTACAGAAAGTGTACCGCAGGGGTCGGTACTGGGACCTGCTCTCTTTACAACTTATATATTGGTCTATTTGCTAAAACTTGTCATATTAATCTGTATGCAAATGACACTGATATGTATATCATTGCCCCAACTGTTGACCAGGCTATGTTAGAGCTGCAGTCTGACCTTATTACCTTACAGAAAGCTCTGGTTGGTTTAATACTTGTTGGTAGACGAGAAGCAGGTACAGGGAGTGAACATTTAATAGCAACTGACATGGAACAGGATAGGATAGCGTCTGGACATGAACACACAACTACATTAATGCAGACACGGGGAACAAACGGGGGAGCAGACAGTTATAGACGGGGCAATCAACAAAGGGAAGGAGTCCAGGTGAGTCCAATGAGCTCTACAGTGCTTAATGATGGTGACAGGTGTGCGTAATGAAGGGCGGGAGCAGGCGTGACACTTGTACATAATGCAGGCAAGACTAAATACACGTTGTCCTTTTGAGAACTATGGTGAACGTTTCAGATGGACAACATATTTATTAATTGGATGGTTCTCCCATTGATCAGGTTCCCGACCACAAATATTTGACCTGTTTAAAAAAACATACAGATAAGCTAGTTAAAAAGCTAAGATTTAAAGTGGGCTTCTTTTCTTAGAAATCGATCTTGCCTCTCCCTAAATAGCAGGAAGCAGATCGTACAGTCAACCATCCTGTCAGTTCTTGTCTATGGTGATTCCATTTAACAGATTGCAGCAGCCTCTACTCTTAAACCATTGGATGCCGTCTACCATAACACCCTTCGCTTGATCACTGGTGACAGTTTTAATACACATCACTGCATCCTGTATCAAATGGCTGGCTGGTCCTCATTATAAATTCATGTCTGTCACTTCATTACTCCCTCTTTATTCACAGAGCTCTACTGCACAAGCTTCCAACATACCTCACTTTGTTGTTGAAGTATGAATACATGAGTTACAAAACATGTTTGCAGGGTTGGTTAACTATTGAGGTTCCTCGGGTCTGCACCGAATTGGGTAGATCCGGTTTTTGTTTTAATGTGCCCAACTGCTGGAAAAATATGCAGATCTCATTGAAATGGGATGTTCTGGTGCCGCTCAGACAGTTTAGAGTATTGATAGAAGATCTGGAAGCTGAGAGATGTAGATGATATCTATGATTGTATTTTGTATTTTAACTGTCGCTTGTATTCTGTAGAATGTGTCAAATGCAGGGCACCCTGTTGAAATAAAGTAAAATAAGATAAAGAAATTCGGACACGGCCTATGTATTCCATTGAGCCCACTTCAGCCATTACCGGGTTGTGTTTGACAGGTCATTACAAAAATGTCCGCTGTTAGAACGTTAATGGGAAAAAACGACACAAGCAAGAGTATGAAAGAGTCGCAGGAGTAAAATGAAAGCAATCAATCCAGCAAGACGTGACAAGTGGATTTTGCATAACTCAAACGCAGGAAATAGATGGCTGAAAAAGACAGTTCCTCAGGTGGGTGGGACATTCACGTTGATAATGTCATCCCTACTCCCTCCGTAGTCAAGATGATGATGTGTCATTCTCGCTGCATGATATCCCCTCTGCCCACAGAGAGCAGTTAGTTAGTCGGTGAGTCACGGGACGGGAGGGGACGGGCTGTAAAACTTCTGCATTAAAAAGCCATCTGGAAAGGAAGCCATGACGCAGGAAGGAATTGATCCCGAGCCAAACGGACACTGGAATATATTCCAAACACATGAATAATAGGGCTGGATAATTGGGAGGATTTGTTATGATGTCATTGTATTTATCCCATGATGGCATACATTATTATTATTAATACATGACATCATTATGTGTTAAACATACGGATATACTCTGCTCTACTCTTCTAAAGCCCTAGTGTGTTGACTTGAAGTGCTGTATGAGTGCCTCAGCTCTATTAGTGTACTACTATCATTTGATATTCAGCTCTATTAGTGTACTACTATCATTTGATATTTCAGATACATAAACAATATTGATTGTATCATTTCTCCTATACTGTAGGGGTTGTATTGTGATGTTATGTAGATCATACACAGTAGAGGGCACAGAATGAGTCACATACAGGCTGTGTCCCTGGTATGCTCTCTCACCATGAAGAATACCTTTGCAGTTCAGCTACTCAAGGACAGAGGTGGTTTAGATATCTCACTCCCTTTACCATGGAATGTAAGTTTGGAACTATTTTGTTTCATTTGTTATGCCATGACTGTTCTTGTATGTTATATATGGTGGGAATGTGCTTATATCTATGTCATACATGGTGGGACTGTGCTTATGTCTATGTTATAAACGGTGGGACTGCTTATATCTATGTTAGCGCCTTCAGAAAGTATTGATACCCATGCACTGCACAACACGTCACTTCCTGTTGAACACGGAACCCTCTGTTCCATATTAGGTCTATCTCTGATCAGCTACCCAGGAAAGGGATGAAAATAGCCCATATGAATATATGTAACCTTAGAAATAAGGTTAATGAAATCAATAACTTGCTAACATCAGATAACATTAATATATTAGCTATTTCTGAGACTCACTTAGATAATGAATTAGATAATACAGCAGTAGCAAAACAAGAATATCGCTGTATGTATTCAGAGCCATATGCTTCTAATGCGTAGAGAAGATCTCATGTAAAGTGTTTTTTTAAGTGTTGTTGTTCCAGCTTCACTTAGCACATCTAAAGCCCTTTCTTTTTGGGTGTTGCTATAGGCCACCAAGTGCAAACAGTCAGTATCTAAATAATATGTGTGAAATACTTGATAGTGTATGTGATGTAAACAGAGAGTTCGACCTTCTTGAAGACCTGAACATTGACTGGTTTTCATCAAGCTGTCCACTCAAGAGGAAGCTTCTCACTGTAACCAGTGCCTTTAGTCTGGTTCACGTTATTAATCAACCTACCAGGGTGTTTACAAACACTACAGGAACAAGATCATCCACATTTTTACTAATACTTTAGAACTTAGTTCCAAAGCTGTAGTCATACCCATTGGATGCAGTGATCACAATAGTGGTTATATCTAAGAAAGCCAAAGTTCCAAAAGCTGGGCATAAAATAGTGTACAGTATAAGTAAGAGGTCACACAAAATATTTTACTGATACTTTTATGTGGATGATGTTAAAAATATTTGTTGGTCTGATGTGATTAATAAGGAGCATCCAGACCCAGACGACTTGATGAATTTATGAAATTGCTTCTTCAAATTATTGATAAACATGCACCTTTTAAGAAACTGACTTTCAGAACTGTTAAGGCTCCATGGATTGATGATGAATTGAAAATCTGTATAGTTGAAAGGAGTGGCTAATAAGACTGGCTGACTTACTGCAACTTGAGAAATTAAGACTACACTCAACACAAAGAAGAAGAAACTGTATTATGAAGCAAAGATAAATTACATTAAAAAAATATTTAATTTAAACTACGGGCAGGAAGACATTCAACTCCACCTTTCATTGGATCACATGGCTTATTCATCACAATAGCATTTGATGTTGCCAATTTTTAAATTATTATTTCATTGGCAAAGTGGGCAAACTTAGGCAGGAAATGCCAACAACGAACAGTGAGCCATCGTACTCATGCATAAAAAAATGAATAATGAAAGAAAAGCATTGCAAGTTAGAATTTTGTCAAGTTAGTGGGGAGAGGTGGAAAAACGTTTTGTTATCAATCAATAATGACAAACCTCCTGGCATTGAAAATGTAGATGAAAAGCTATTGAGGATGGTAGCTGACTCTAGCTACTCCTATCGGTCATTTCGTTAATCTAAGCCTAGAGGAACATTTTGTCCTCAGGCCTGGAGGGAAGCAAAAGTAATTTCGCTACCCAAGAGTGGTAAAGCCGCCTGATGATCAAAGGAAATTGGATGCACCTGAGCTCAATATGCTGTGTCATAGCAAAGGGGTGTGAATACTTATGTAAATGAGATATTTCTGATATTTCAAAATCTAAAAACATGTTTTCTCTTCATCATTATGGGTTATTGTGTGTAGATGGGTGAGATTATTTTATATTCATTTTTAATTCAACAAAATGTTGAATAAGTGAAGTGTTATGAATACTTTCTGAAGACACTGAATGCGTGAAGGATGTGCAACTCACCTTCTGCCAGACGTAGGCCTCGCGCAGGGTGATGATCTCATGTTCGCGGTGCTCCCCCTGCACGGCACACACCACACAGATTACCTTCTCGTCAGCCTTGCAATAGAGAGTGCCCTCCTGGCCATGCTCCTTACAGCGCAGCCTCTCCACTGTCACTGTGTCCCTCTTACTAACCCCCTCTAGAGCCGCCACTGCCTCTTCATCATCAACCTTCCCCTTCCCCTGGTCTCTCTCTCCTCCACACACACCGTCTTGTTTCCCAGCCCCACCGCATGCCCCATTTTCCACCACTCCTGGCGCTGCCGCAGGCCTCATTCCCTGTACCCTTTCCTCCCCTGCCCCCTCCCTTGTGTATCTGTCCCTGCCCAGCCGTTGGGACTGGGGCTGCAACACTTCCTGGCCGTAGGGCATCAGCTGGTGTCGTGTGCTGCAGGCGTGTTTCTCGGCATGGGCAGGGCAGAAGGCGAAGCTGCAGGTGTGACACACCTGGGTCGCCGGCTGGGCCTCATCAGGTTCACACGCATCACATGACCCATCCATCTGCGGTAGCTCATCCTCATCAGGTCCTCCACTTCCTCTCCAGGGTTCCCTTTCGTCTGTCATTGTAGTGGGTCTGAGTAGGGTGAGTAGGGGGGTAAGTGAAGGACACCCTGTGGGAGAGATGAGTAGTAGAGGACAGGGTATATAAATAGGTATAAACAAGGTGTAGGGACTACTGTCAAGAGGGAAAACAAAAACATCCCTTTCAAAGGTACTGTACCTGCCAAAGTTTACTACTTTTGTCTGCAAACACACCCCTCTTTGTTTGCATACTTTTCCCCACATACACACACTGTAGATACACACACAACTGGTCAGAGTGCAAATGTGCATTATCTAATGCAACTGGTGAGAGTGCATACCTGATTTATCTAATGCATACACACTCTCTTTCTCTCCAAGCTCCTCCTCTTCCTGTCCAGTATCAGGGCCAGACCATTTAACGCTTCAATAATTTTGTTTTTCTCTCTTCTCCCTCCCCCTTTCATTTATTTCACTCTACGGGAGAGCATTTAAAAAATGGAGGCTACCCACGCTGCCTGCCTGACACGCACAGCAGGGCCTGAGCTGCATACAAAAGTATGTTTTGTGCTCTCTCTCTCTTTTCCTATCTCACTCCGTGGGGGCCTACCTCTCCTGAGCACAGCACGGCTATTCTCTCTCCTTTCTGACACAAACAACCACCAACTGGGCCTCACTGCACATAAAACTCCCCCAACTCTTCAATTCTCTTCTCCACTCTGCTATCTCCATTTCTCTGACTCTTTCACACACCGACACCCCCCCCTATGGGCCTACCCGTGTGAAGCTTGGTTCCCAATGTGTACTCACTGGTATATCTGTGTGGCAGGCTCTGCAGTTTTGTTCGCTTTCTGTCACTCTTTGTTTCTCTCTCTGCTGCGGAGAGCACAGCCAGTGATGACGTTAGCTAGCTAGCACTTCCTTAGCACAGCTGCCCTGTTCTCTGTGCTCTAACCTGCTCCTTTCACTTCACAGTTGACGCTCAGGCCCTGGCTGTATTCACTTCCTTGTTTTCCACAGCTGCTGGGTATTTTTTTCTCTCCTTCTCTCTTCACTTCCTGGTTCTCTAGTGGCAGCAGGAGAGAGAGACACACAGAGGTGGGAGAGAGAAACTGGCTTGACAACCACAACAAAGGCAGAGAGAGCAGCCTGCTAGCAAACACAGACAATGCAGCAGGATTAGTAGGCTTGAGAGGGAGAGGAAACAAACTCTTCCACTGTTCTCCTCCTTAGAGAGAGCTAAGAGGCTATTGAGCTGAGCTCCACATAAGCAGCAGTGTTTGGTGTTTGGCCAGTGAGTGCTGCCTTCTACTTTATGGTGAAAAATACGTTTTACAGTCTAAGCTGTAATCACAGTCTGGGTCTCACTGGATGCGGATGAAGATGTTTTGCCAATTGAGCAGCTGAAAGACCAATTGAATTGACTGTAATAAAAAGCACTTCACGTTCTCATATATAAGTACACAGCTGGACAAGCCTCTCTGCAAGACAATAAACAGCAGAGGCAAAATAACAAAACAATAACAATTTAGTACATTGACTTGATTCTAATTACAATATACACCAAACACAATTACACAATGAGCCCAAATTATACCCATTGTCCAAATCTTTGGCAATTTGCACTGGAAAATAAAGAACAATCAATGGTTAAAAAAAGGGGTTTGATTTCAAATAAGGTAAAACATGGGGTCTCCCAGAGAGAGTGAAACTATGCAGAGGGGTTAGTCAGAGAGTGATATGACAAGACCACCTACTCACTAAACCCTGATCAGATTATTCCATTCTTTTTCTTGACCCATTGAGCCACGTTGTTTGGAGAGAGATGGAATCTGGAGTCAAAATAAGGTTGGGTGGGCATCTGATACTGAGCGGGGTTTGGCAGTTGACTTAGGAATGCGATATGTTACAGAACAATAGCTACCTTTACTGATCACTCACATGGAAATTGTTATTTTTCAGGTCAATACATGACAATACTTTATAGCGACAAATTCACAATAGATATAGCTCGTCAACAAACGTACACAAATCAACAGATTTCGGGATCATGCATTACTACATCTGTCATTGGTTCCACCCAAACCTTGATGCAGCTAGAGGGAGCACTGCTGTTCCAATGAGGTAATTACCATCAGCCCATGCTAAATACTTTCTGGCCAATTAGCGGGGCCATTGCCTTGATTCTAATTACAATAAACCCCAAATACAATTACACAATGAGCCCAAAAGCAAATGTGAAACAAACAAGTGTTTTTTATGTTTTACACTTGTTGTGGCTCACAGTTGTATAATGAAAGTAAAGCCAGTTATACGATACCATACTGCAGTTTAGTAAAGTCATTTCCTATAATAAAGATTCAAGCACACAAAGACCAAGAATGAGTGGGATGTTTTGGCCGACAGACAGAGATGGACAAGACAGACAGAAAACATTTACCTACTGCGTCATCTGTCACATTGTGGTATTGGCATGAAAGATCAGAATCTGTCTTGGGCAGAGAATACCAAACAGCATCGCATTCAGGACAACAAACACTTCTAGCTTCTTCTTCTTCTCTCTCAATGTCTGTCCCTCTCCTTTTCTCTCTCTCTCTGTCGTCTCTCTCTATTTCAGAGTCACAATATCTCTCAAATCAGGTCGATAGTTAATAATAAAGAAGCATTTCTTCCACGTCCATTGTCCTCTAAGAGCGGTTATAATGTACAACCTAGTTTGTTCTCCTGTTCATGCATCTTGGTTGAACTGAGAGGTAGAAAATAAATGTTTCTTTCTCTCTCATCTCAAAGCAGGTCAGTTCCTGGGCTGCTCTCTTTCAGCACAGTGCACCCTGCGTCTGTTATAACACCATGTCAAATCAAAAAGAAGAATCAATATGGTTTCAGAAAGAAACTCAGCGTCTGAACTGGTGGTGATCAGCTGGGTCTGTGTGGAGGGAGAGAGGGACTGCTGTCTGATCAGAGATACATTGAGGGGGGGAGATGGAAAGAGACAAGGGGACAGGGGGATGAATGAGAACTGGAAGAAGGAGAGACATATAGAGAGGAGAGGAGAGAGATATTGATACATAGCGGGTGACATACAGCTTTGGATTAAAGGTTTCCAAAATGGTTCTTTGAGGAGGGGTAGGGTTCTACCAACAACGTTTTTGATCAGAAGAACCCTTTTTTTTAGAAGAAATGGGTTATTTGTAAGGCAAAGGGTTCTACCTAGAACCTTTAATATCCAAATAACCGTTTTTGAAAGATAGGGTTCTTTGATGATTCTTTGGAAGTCAAGAAGGATTCTTTGGAAGGCAAGAAAGGTTTTAAATAGAACCATATATAATATTTCGCAATATTGCAGGAAGATTTTCTAAATTGTATGTTATACTGTAATATCTATGGTTTTGCATTGATTGGTTGATTAATTTGACGCTATGCAAAAACTAATCTAATCTGTTAGTAATTGGATTTATTGCACCCGTTAGTTAGTAAGTTAGATGGTTGTTTCAGTTTAGATGATTGAGGTAGTCTCAGTATTCAATCTTCCCTACCCTGGCAGTCATACTGAATGCAGGTTGCGGGTGATTAACAATTCCACTTGTTGGATATCCTAACTCTGGCTGGATTCCAAAAGGAATTACACATCACTTTGGAGGCCAGAATAATGTAGCTTGCAGAACTGATGTGACCTGTAAATCAGGAGATTCCTAACACCCCTTTGTTAGGGTTTAACTAGGTCCTCAAAGAAAGGCCTTACAGTATAATGTATTGTCATAAATAATTACATTTGAAAGGCTAATAAGGTTGGTGGAACTGTTCATTGAGGGTTCTATGAAGAACACTCCAAAGATAAAAAGGTTATTGATAGAAATCTTCATAGACAGTTCTAGGAAGAACCGTTAGATGATAAAATGGTTCTTAGTAGAACCCTTATAGAGGGTTCTAAGTAGAACCATATACATGGGGTTATTTGAAGAACCCTATGAAAAGGGTTCTACATAGAACCCTCCGCAAATTATTCTCATTAGCACCAAAAAGGGTTCCCCAAGGGGACAAACCGAAGAACCCTGTATGGTTCTACTAAGCACCTTTTTATCTAAGAGTGTAGAGGAAACAGAGATGGAAAAAGAGAAGGACAGACAGAAAGAGACAGAAAGAGAGAAAGAGAGAGAGAGATTATAATGCCAAAGGGGGACATCGGCTTGTGATGCAAGTGCTCCTGATCGAAGAAAAGCACAAGGTTTCCGAATCATCCCAGAATATTCTATTAGGGCATTCTCCATCCAAAACCAATTTTCTGCTGAATCAAACATTACCCCCTAATGTACAATGTTCAATATTCAAATACAGTGCCTTGCAAAATAATTCACCCTCTTTGGCTTTTTTCCTATTCTGTTGTATAGGAATTTAAATTGATTTGTATTTTGATTTCATGTAATGGACATACCCAAAATAGTCCAAACTGGGGAAGTGAAATGAAAAAAATAACTTGTTTCAAAAACGTCTAAAAAATGTCAAACGGAAAAGTGTTGCATGCATATGTATTCCACCCCTTTGCTATGAAGCCCCTAAATAAGATCTGGTGTAACCAATTACCTTCAGACGTCACATAATTAGTTAGATTGCACACAGGTGGACTTTATTTGAGTGTCACATGATCGGTCACATGATCTCGGTATATATACACACCTGTTCTGAAAGGCCCCAGAGTCTGCAACACCACCAAGCAAGTGGCACTATTAAGACCAAGGAGCTCAGGGACAAACAGGTCAGGGACAAAGTTGTGGAGAAATACAGATCAGGGTTGGGTTATAAAAAAATAACAAACTTTGAACATCCCACGGAGCACCATTAAATCCATTATTACATTTTTTTTAAAGAATATGGCACCACAACTAACCTGCCAAGAGAGGGCCGTCCACCAAAACTGATGGACCAGGCAAGGAGGGCATTAATCAGAGAGGCAACAAAGAGACCAAAATAACCCTGAAGGAGGTGCAAAGCTCCACAGCGGAGACTGGAGTATCTGTCCATAGGACCACTTTAAGCCGTACACTTCACAGAGCTGGGCTTTACGGAAGAGTGGTCAGAAAAAAATAAGCAAACATGTTTGGTGTTCGCCAAAAGGCATGTGGTAGACTCCCCAAACATGTGGAAGAAGGTACTCTGGTCAGATGAGACTAAAATGTAGCTTATTGGCCATCAAGGAAAACGCTATGTCTGGCAAAAACCAAACACCTCTCATCACCCTGAGAACACCATCCCTACAGTGAAGCATGGTAGTGGCAGTATCATGCTGGGACTGGGAAACTGGTCAGAATTGAAGTAAAGATGGATGGTGCTAAATCCAGAGAAATTATTGAGGGAAACCTGTTTGTCTTCCAGAGATTTTAGCCTGGGACGGAGGTTCACCTTCCAGCAGGACAATGACCCTAAGCATACAACTAAAGCATCACTCGAGTGGTTTAAGGGGAAACATTTAAATGTCTTGGAATGGCCTAGTCAAATCCCAGACCTCAATCCAATTGAGAATCTGTGGTATGACTTAAAGATTGCTGTGCACAAGTGGAACTCATCCAAATTGAAGGAGCTGGAGCAGTTTTGCCTTGGAGAATGGGCAAAAATCCTAGTGGCTAGATGTGCCAAGCTTATAGAGACATACCCCCAGAGACTTGCAGCTGTAATTGCTGCAAAAGGTGGCTCTACAAAGTATTGACTTTGGGGGGGGGATAGTTATGCACACTCAAGTTCTGTTTTTTGTCTTATTTCTCGTTTGTTTCACGTTAAAAAATATTTTGCATTATCAAAGTGGTAGGCATGTTGTGTAAATCAAATGATACAAATCTCCCAAAAAATGTATTTTAATTCCAGGTTGTAAGGCAACAAAATAGGAAAAATGCCAAGAAGGGGGTGAATACTTTCACAAGCCACTGTATGCTCTGTATATTTCTTATGCAGTCAGAATGAATCAAAATACTCTACATACTTATGGCCCATAGCACATTAATTAATTGCTGTACTGCTTTGATGTACAGGGAGAAATTGTGAGAACTCTGCACACACACTATCTATTTATCTCACTCTTTCCATCTCCATCGCTCTCCACTCTCCTCAGCTATACCGTCCCTCACAGCACAGGCTATAGAAACACAATGAGCAATGCTAAGACTGCTCTTTTTTGAAAATAAAATACCTCCTACTTGTGACTCTATTCATCGCACACAAAAGCCCCTGATGCGAGGCTGGAGAGGAGACGAGGTGGAGAGAGAGTGTTTGCTTTATACAATGATGGAGAGGCAACACACAGTGTATGTGGGCATTTGTATGTGTGTGTGTTGGTAGTGTCAGGCACAATCTGGATGCAGCTATCCAGCTCTGACGTTATTATTAGTAATGTTGGTGATTTCACATCACCAAAACTATTCATTAACAGCTCTCAGGCTACTTCATAAGACTGAGAAAGCTTTCATCTAATAATTTCTCCATTCCTTCTCTTATAGTATAACAGGATCGATGCCCAGGTTTAGTGCATGCTTTCTCTCAATAAGTAATCTTCTAAGCCAGGGCTGTAGCATGTATGTTATCATAACCTTAGGCCTGCCCTGGACTTGATTGCTTCTACAGGTTGTCGGATCTTAACTGCATCACCTTTTTATCTTTAAAATTGTGTATAATACTTGTATGTTTGAGGAATTTTAATTATGAGATTTCTGTTGTTTGAATTTAGCACCCTGCACTTTCACTGGATGTGGGCCAAGCACAGAAAGCAGCTTTTTCAGTAGTTTTGTTGGAATAGGGTCCAGTATGCAGCTTGAAGGTTTAGAGGCCATGATTATTTTCATCAGTGTGTCAAGAGATTTATAGTACTAAAACACTTGAGTGTCTCCCTTGATCCTAGGTCCTGGCAGAGTTGTGCAGACTCAGGACAACTGAGCTTTGGAGGAATACTCAGATTTAAAGAGGTGTCTGTAATTTGATTTTTAATGATTAGGATATTTTCCGATATTTTCCTAATATTTTCCTCAAAGAAGTTTTTTAACTGCTGAAGTGAAAGGCATCCTCTCTTGGGGAATGCTGCTTTTTAGTTAGCTTTGTGACAGTATCAAAAAGGAATTTAGGATTGTTCTTATTTTCCTCAATTAAGTTGGAAAAATAGGATGATTGAGCAGCAGTGAGGGCTCTTCGATACTGCACTGTACTGTCTTTCCAAGCTAGTCGGAAGACTTCCAGTTTGGTGTGGCGCCATTTCCTTCCAATTTTCTGGAAGCTTGTTTCAGAGCTTGGGTATTTTCTGTATACCAGGGAGCAAGTTTCTTACGACAAATGTTATTAGTTGTTAGGGGTACAACTGCATATAGGGTATTGTGCAAGGTTAAATTGAGTTCCTCAGTTAGGTGGTTAACTGATTGTTGTCCTCTGATGTCCTTGGGTAGGCAGAGGGAGTCTGAAAGGGAATCAAGGAATCTTTAGTTTGTCTGAGAATTTATAGCACGACTTTTGATGCTCCTTGGTTGTGGTATGAGCAGATTATTTGTTGTGATTGCAAACATAATAAAATGGTGGTCGATAGTCTAGGATTATGAGGAAAAACATTAAGATCCACAACATTTATTCCATGGGACAAAACTAGGTCCAGAGTATGACTGTGGCAGTGAGTAGGTCCAGAGACATGTTGGACAAAACCCACTGAGTCGATGATGGCTCCGAAAGCCTTTTGGAGTGGGTCTGTGGACTTTTCCATGTGAATATTAAAGTCCCCAAAAATTGGAATATTATCTGCTATGGTCACTAGTGTAACCAGGAGGTGAGGCCTCATTTAACACAGTAAATTCATCAGGCTTAAGCCATGTTTCAGTCAGGCCAATAACATCAAGATTATAATAGTTCTTTGACTATAACTGCCTTTGAAGTGAGGGATATAACATTAAGTAGCACTATTTTGAGATGTGAGGTATCATGATCTCTTTCAATAATGTCAGGAATGGAGGAGGTCTTTATTCTAGTGAGATTGCTAAGGCGAACACCGCCATGTTTAGTTTTGCCCAACCTAGGTCGAGGCACAGACACAGTCTCAATGGGGATAGCTGAGCTGACTACACTGACTGTGTAGTGGCAGACTCCACTAAGCTGGCAGGCTGGCTAACAGCCTGCTGCCTGGCCTGCACCCTATTTCATTGTGGATCTAGGGGAGTTCGAACCCTGTCTATGTTCGGAGATAAGATGAGAACACCCTTCCAGCTAGGATGGAGTCCGTCACTCCTCAGCAGGCCAGCCTTGATCCTGTTTGTGGGTGAGTCCCAGAAAGAGGGCCAATTATCTACAAATTCTATCTTTTGGGAGGGGCAGAAAACAGTTTTCAACCAGCGATTGAATTGTGAGACAATTACTCAATGCCGACACATCTTTCTAGATGATTTACACGCTGAAGCTATGTTGCAGCTATGTTGGTGACATCTGACTGTTTCATCCTAACATCGTTGGTGCCGACGTGGATAACAATATCTCTACACTCGCCAGTTTTAGCTTTAGCCAGCACCATCTTCATATTAGCCTCAACGTCGGTAGCCCTGCCCCCTGGTAAACAGTGTATGGTCGTTGGATGATTTGTTTTAAGTTGAATACTGCGGGTAATGGAGTCGCCAATGACTAGGGGTTTCAATTTGTCAGAGCTAATGGTGGGACGCTTTGGCGTCTCAGACCCCGTAATGGGAGGAGTAGAGACCAGAGAAGGCTCGGCCTCTGACTCCGACTCGCTGCTTAAAATGGGGAGAACCGATTGAAAGTTTCTGTCAGCTGAATGAGCGACACCGGTTGAGGATTCCTACAGCATTTCCCTCCAGAAGCAAGTTGTCTGGCTGCGGGGACCGTGCGAGGGGATTTTATACTCACGTTACTATCTGTACTATCTGGTGGCACAGATGCTGTTTCATCCTTTCCTACACTGAAATAAACCTTGCCTAACGGTTGGCGATCATTCTCCTGTATATTATGAGTACAGCGACCGCAATTAGAAGACATCATGTTAATGTTACTACTTAGCTTCGGCTGTTGGAAGTCCTGATGAACCATGTCCAGACAAAACATCCGGCGTGAAAAGGTTGAATGAAAAAACAAAAAATATGAACGGTAATAAAAAAGTAAAAACATGAAAGTTGTCAGGTAGCAAAGTAAGGTTGGCAACAAAATGCACAGCAGCACGTAAACAAGTCAAAACGCACAAATAACTTCATCCCCGATTGACTTAATATAGTTACATATTTACAATTTGGACATTCCAATGTTATTTTACCCCAGATCTAAATAAGAAATTATCATAACAGACACTTTTGGATAACATAAATAAGAAACAAAAAAAATATCAGTCATCAGGATACACCAAAATTAGTTTCCATTCATACAAACCTGGTCTCAGAGCATTTTGTATTATTCTGAACGTAAATCCATTTAGTTTGATATGTTACGTTTCGTATGGTATGTATTAATTTGTGGATGTCCATCACCCATATCGTGTGATATGTTACGTATTACAATTCGTATTGTATGTTACAAATTTGCTGAATGTACAATATGTGAAGAATTTGCAAAACGTATGGTATGTTACGGATTCTAGCTTGGTGGCTCACGTTAGCTAGCTGGCTAACTTTAGCTAAAATGTCTTTAGGGGTAAGACTTAGGAGTTAGGTTAAAGAGTTAAGGTTAGGGTTAGCTAAAGGTGTTAGGGGAAAGCTTAGCTAAAATGCTAGGTAGCTGCAAAGCAGCTTCAAAGTAGTTGTAAAGTTGCGGATTAGCTAAAATGATAAAGTTTTCCGTGATCAGGGTTGGGTAGGTTGCTTTCTAAATGTAATCCGTTACAGTTCCTAGTTACCTGTCAAATTGTAATCAGTAACGTAACTTTTGGATTACCCAAAAATGTATGTTACCAATTGAACAACATTATTGCAGGATAAATCAATGTTGAAGTTTACATAGCTGGCCATATATGGATGTTAAATTTTACTTTATTGGTTGGCTTCTTCTAACCCATCGCTTTCTACCACATATAATAATAATACAATTAAATGATATATTTACATTAAAAACCAAAGTCTATCAGAATTACAGTCATTCCAATACATTTAATACCCCTTGATCTTCAAGAATAGGACTTGAAAATAGAGAAGTATAGATTAGTCAAATTGTTTTACCTGATCATAATCCCAAAACTAAGGATTTATTAGCCATCCCTAATCTGTTGTTTATGAATTTGTTATCATGGAGGATTGATTGGGGCGGCAGCGTAGCCTAGTGGTTAGAGCGTTGGACTAGTAACCGGAAGGTTGCGAGTTCAAACCCCCGAGCTGACAAGGTACAAATCTGTCATTCTGCCCCTGAACAGGCAGTTAACCCACTGTTCCCAGGCTGTCATTGAAAATAAGAATGTGTTCTTAACTGACTTGCCTGGTTAAATAAAGGTTAAATAAAAAATAAAAAAATTAAATTGGGCTCATTGATTCAAGTTCAAAAATGAATGCTGTGCTCATGGAATGGCATGCTTTGAGCACTACTATTTACATTTGAAAAATTAATGCCATATGCTGCATTTACAATAGGCCTATTGTTGACCTTTTTGTTGGTGACACTTTGATATTGTCACATCTACTCCTGCTCCTCCTCTCTGGCGCTCATCGTTGCCAGTTGTCTCACCATAATGCACACCTGCCACCATCATTACGCTCACCTGTGCCTCATGACACTCACCTGGACTCCATCACCTTCCTGATTACCTCCCCTATATCTGTCACTCCCTTCAGTTCTTTCCCCAGGCATTATTATTTATGTATTTCTCTTTCATGGCTATACGCTTTTCGTGTTTCTTGTTTTGTACTGTTCCCCAGACTTTCTTCCCGACAGATATCTTAAAGGGGAAATCCACAGATGAAACAATAACAAAACGGTCACCCCTCCTCTGTATTGGTAGAAAGCTGAGGTATGGGCCTGGAGAAATGGAACCACTCTCAGATTAATAGACAGAGCTATGGATGAAAGGACTGACCATCCATTATATCAAAATGATTGTTTTAACTATGTTATGAGGCTATACAGTGTGTTTACAAACATTGGAGGAAAAACAAGCTTATATTTAGGGTTTTTATGGAGTGTGACAGTTGAACTAAGCTCATGAGACATTCATAAATTATATTCTTCAATAATCAACGGATATATATATAGTACCAGTCAAAAGTGTGGACACACCTACTCATTCAAGTGTTTTTCTTTCTTTTTACTATTTTCTACATTGTGGAATAATAGAAGATATCACAACTATGAAATAACAAGGAATCATGTAGTAACTGAAAAAGTTAAATCAAAATATATTGTATATTTGAGATTATTCAAAGTAGGCACCCTTTGCATTCTTTCAACCAAGCTTCATGAGGAATGCTTTTCCAACTGTCTTGAAGGAGTTCCTACCTATGCTGAGCACTTCTTGACTGCTTATTCTTCATTCTGCGGTCCTACTCAGGTCGGTGATTGTGGAGGCCAGGTCATCTGATGCAGCACTCCATCACTATCCTTCTTGGTCAAATACCGCTTGTACAGCCTGGAGGTGTGTTTTGGGTCATTGTCTTTTTGTTGAAAAACAAATAAGAGTCCTACCAAGTGCAAACCAGATGGGATGGCGTATCGCTGCAAAATGCTGTGGTAGCCATGCTGTTTAAATGTGCCTTGAATTCTAAATAAATCAGACTGTGTCACCAGCAAAGCACCCGCACACCATCACACCTCCTCCTCCATGCTTCATGGTGGGAACCACACATGCGGAGATCATCCGTTCACCTCCTCTGCATCTAACAAAGACACGATGGTTGGAACCAAAAATCTCAAATTTGGAGTCCATTGCTCGTGTGTGTAACGCCGTTCGTCTGTTGAAGAAAGAGAGTCGGACCGAAATGCAGCGTGTAGGTTACTCATGACTTTAATGAACTGAATCGCGGTACATGAAATAACTGAAATACTAAATACAAAAACAACAGAACGGAACGTGAAACTTATTACAGCCTATCTGGTGACTACTACACAAAGACAGGAACAAACACCCACGAAATACAAAGCGAAAGTCAGGCTGCCTAAATACGGTTCCCAATCAGAGACAACGAAAAGCACCTGACTCTAATTGAGAATCGCCTCAGGCAGCCAAGCCTATACCACACCCCTAATCAACCGCGATCCCAAATAATACAAACCCCAATACGAATACTACATATAAACCCAAGTCACACCCTGGCCTACCCAAACATATAACAAAAACACAAAATACAATGACCAAGGCGTGACAGTGTGTTCGTGTTTCTTGGCCCAAGCAAGTCTCTTCTTCTTCTTGGTGTCCTTTAGAGGTGGTTTCTTTGCAGCAATTTGACCATGAAGGTCTGATTCATGCAGTCTCCTATGAAACAGTTGATGTTGAGATTTGTCTGTTACTTGGACTCTGTGAAGTATTTGGGCTGCAATCTAAGGTGCAGTTAACTCTAATGAATTTATCCTCTGCAGCAGAGGTAACTCTGGAGCTTCCTTTCCTGTGGCAGTCCTCATGAGAGCCAGTTTCATCAGAGTGCTTGATGGTATTTGCGAGTACACTTCAAGAAACTTCCAAAGGTCTTGACATTTTCCAGATTGACTGACCTTCATATCTTAAAGTAATGATGGACTGTTGTTTCTCTTTGCTTTTTTGAGCTGTTCTTGCCATAACATGGACTTGGTCTTTTACCTGTATACCACCATACCTTGTCACAACACAACTGATTGGCCCAAATACATTAAGAAGGAAAGAAAGTCCATAGAATTAACTTTTAACAAGGCACACCTGTTAATTGAAATGCATTCCAGGTGCCAAGAGTGTGCAAATCTGTCATCTATTCTGAGTGGCTAGTTTAAAGAATCTCAAATTTAAACTCTATTTTGATTTGTATAACACTTTTTCGGTTACTACATGATTCCATATTTCTTATTTAATTGTTTTGATGTCTTATACTTATAATTTATAAATCCAAAAATTAATGTAGCAATTACAGATTGCCTCTTTAAGTCTATTAAGTGTGAGTTTGAGCATGTGTCCATTAGATTAGGCCTATGAATTTAAAATAAATCAGATTATATTAGATTGAGCAATAAAATACCCACTTTTATTCCATAGGCGGGGATTCACACTTTGCAGCTGTTGCAAGAGCACATTTTTCCCTGGCTGTCCATTGGTTTCAAAAACAATGATCCAATCCAACTGTATTTGTTATATGCACCGAATACAAGAAGTGTAGACCTTACCGTGAAATGCTTACTTACAAGCCCTTAACAAACAGTGCAGTTCAAGAAGAGTTAAGAAATGTGTTATCAAAAAAAACTTAACGTATAAAATTACAAAAAGTAACACAATAAAATCACAATAACGAGGCTATACACAGGGAGTACCGGTACCGAGTCAGTATGCTGGGGTACAGGTCAGGTGATGTAATTTGTACATGTGGGTAGGGGTGAAGTGACTATGCATAGAAAACAAACAGCTGGTAGCAGCAGTGTACAAAACAAATGGGGGGGGGTCAATGTAAATAATCTGGTGGCCATTTCATTAATTGTTCAGCAGTCTTATAGCTTGGGAGTAGAAGCTATTAAAGAGCCTTTTGGACCTAGACTTAGCCTTCCGGTACCACTTGCAGTGTGGTAGAAGAGAAAACAGTCTTAGACTTGGGTGACTGGAGTCTCTGACTATTTTATGGGTTTTCCTCTAACACCGCCTATTATATAGGTCCTGGATGTCAGGAAGCTTGGCCACAGTGATGTACTGGGCCGTACCCACTGCCCTCTGTAGCAGTCAGAACTTTTTGAGGATCTGGGAACCTATGCCAAATCTTTTCAGTCTCCTGAGGGGGAATATATTTTGTTGTGCCCTCTTCATGACTGTCTTGGTGTGTTTGGACCATGATAGTTTGTTGGTGATGTGGACACCAAGGATCTTGAAACTCTCGACCCGTTCCACTACAGCCCCGTCAATGTTAATGGGGGCCTGTTCGGCCCGCCTTTTCATGTAGTTCATGATCAGCTCCTCTGTCCTGCTCACATTGAGGGAGAGGTTGTTGTCCTAGCTCCACACTGACAGTTCTCTGATCTCCTCCCTATAGGCTGTCTCATCGTTGTTGGAGATCAGGCCTACCACTGTTGTGTCGTCAGCAAACTTCATGATGGTGTTGGAGTCTTGTTTGGCCACACAGATGTGGGTGAAATAGGAGTACAGGAGGGGACTAAGTACAGACCCCTGGGGTGCCCCAGTGTTGAGGATCAGCGTGGCAGACGTGTTGTTGCCTACCCTTACTACCTGGGGGCGACCCGTCAGGAAGTCCAGGATCCAGTTTCAGAAGGAGGTGTTTAGTCCCGGGGTCCTTAGCTTAGTAATGAGCATCGTGGGTACGATGGTGTTGAACGCTGAGCTGTAGTCAATGAACAGCATTCTCACACATTAATTTTGTCCAGGTGGGAAAGGGCAGTGTGGAGTGCAATAGAGATTGCATCTGTGTATCTGTTGGGACGGTATACAAATTGGAGTGGGTCTAGGGCAGGGCTGTCCAACCCTCTTCCTAGAGATCTACCATCCTGTGGGTTTCAGTCCAACCCTGATTTAACACACTTGATTCAACTATTTAGATGCTCACAAGACCTTAACTAGCTGAATCAGATATGCTAAATTAGGGTTGGACTGAAAACCTGCAGGACAGTAGATCTCCAGGAAGAGGGTTGGTCTAGGGTATCAAAAGAGGATGCTGTTGATGTGAGCCATGACCAGCCTTTCATAGCACTTCTTGGCTACCGACGTGAGTGTTATGGGGAGGTAATAATTTAGGCAGGTTACCTTCGCTTCCTTGGGCACAGGGGCTATGGTGGTCTGTTTGAAACATGTAGGTATTACAGACTTGGTCAGGGAGTGGTTGAAAATGTCAGTGAAGATGCTTGCCAGTTGGTCCACGCATGCTTTGAGTACACGTCCTGGTAATCTGTCTGGCCCTGCGGCTTTGTGAATGTTGACCATTTTAAAGGTCTTGCTCACATCGGCTACCGAAAGCGTTATCACTCAGTCATCCAGAACAGCTGGTGCTCTCGTTCATGCTTCAGTGTTGCTTGCATTGAAGCGAGCATAAAAGGCATTTAGCGTCACCGGGCAGTCTGGGTTTCCCTTTGTAGTGCATAATAGTTTTCATGCCCTGACAAGCGTCAGAGCCGATGTAGTAGGATTCAATCTTAATCCTGTATTGACGATTTGCTTGTTTGATGGTTTTTATGAGGGCATAAGAAGGATTTCTTTTTAGTGACCGGATTAGTGTCCCACTCCTTGAAAGTGGCAGCTCTAGCCTTTAGCTCGATGCGGATGTTGCCTGTAATCCATGGCTTCTGCTTGGGATATGTACATACGATCTCTGTGGGGACGAACATATTCCAGTCTGTGCTAGCAAAACAGTCAGGTAGCGTAGCATCCGTGGAGCTTTGTCTGCATATCTGTGTGTGGAGTAAAGGTGGTCTGAAGTTTTTTTTCCTTTGGTTGCACATGTGCCATGCTGGTAAAAATGTTAAGTTTGCCTGCATTGAAGTCCCCGGCTACAAGGAGCGCCTCTTCTGGATGAGCATTTTCTTGTTTGCTTATGGCCTTATGGAGTTGGTCGAGTGTGGTCTTAGTGCCAGCATCAGTCAGTGGTGGTAAATAGATGGCTACAAATAATATAGATCGATAGGCAGCTTAAACGTGTTGAATTCAACCATTATTGGGTTCAAATACACATTTAGATTTGTGAACAGCCATCCACAACAAACACAATCTGTAAGGCGAAAATAGCTAAATGAGAGAGCAGCAGTGTGATTCACATCAATGTGCTATGTAGATATCAATAATAAGTGATATCCATATCGCCATAGACTACTCCACTGCTGTAATCCTTACCTCTAAGCGTTTATTCAAGTTGCATAATCTTTGGATGCCGACAGCAGTCACAGCATTGGAAGACATAACTTGGACTGTAGCCTACAAAAGCCTATTTCTGTTATGCTGGTGAATGAGGACCCAAAAGCGACTTAACGAAAACAGAGTCTTTATTCCAGTATATGTCAAAGGTAATAATCCTGGAAAAATCAAGAAGAAAACAAAACAGGAAAAAAATTAAATCCACTCGTAGTAACGAGGACAGACTGGAGACTCGACCATTGACTGCAGGTTGCTTCGGGAAGGCACCGACCGTAGCAGACTAAGACACCTGCTCACACGCAGCATCTGAAGGAGACAAAACACGACAGGGCGAGGCAAGGACACAGCACAGCGAACATCATACAAGGATCCGACAAGGACAGAAGCGGAAAACAAGGGGAGAAATAGGGCTCTAATCAGAGGGCAAAATAGGGGACAGGTGTGAAAAGAGTAAATGAGAGAGTTAGGAGAATGAGGAACAGCTGGGAGCAGGAACGGAACGATAGAGAGAAGAGAGAGAGGGAGGGGGAGAGAGAGGGATAGAAAAGGGGAACGAATCTAATAAGACCAGCAGGGGGAAACGAACAGAAGGGAAAGCACAAGGACAAGACAATATATGACAAAACATGACAGTACCCCCCCACTCACCGAGCGCCTCCTGGCGCACTCGAGGAGGAATCCTGGCGGCAACGGAGGAAATCATCAATCAGCGAACGGTCCAGCACGTCCCGAGATGGAACCCAACTCCTCTCCTCAGGACCGTAACCCTCCCAATCCACTAAGTACTGGTGACCACGTCCCCGAGAACGCATGTCCATGATCCTACGTACCTTGTAATAGGTGCGCCCTTGACAAGGACGGGGGGGGGAGACGAACGGGGGCGCGAAGAAAGGGCTTGACACAGGAGACATGGAAGACAGGATGGACGCGACGAAGATGTCGCGGAAGAAGCAGTCGCACAGCGACAGGATTGACGACCTGGGAGACACGGAACGGACTAATGAACCACGGAGTCAACTTACGAGAAGCTGTCGTAAGGGGAAGGTTACGAGTGGAAAGCCACACTCTCTGGCCGCGACAATACCTAGAACTCTTAATCCTACGTTTATTGGCGGCTCTCACAGTCTGCGCCCTGTAACGGCAAAGTGCAGACCTCACCCTCCTCCAGGTGCGCTCACAACGTTGGACAAACGCCTGAGCGGAGGGAACGCTGTACTCGGCGAGCTGGGACAAGAACAGAGGAGGCTGGTAACCCAGACTACTCTGAAACGGAGATAGCCCGGTAGCAGACGAAGGAAGCGAGTTGTGAGCGTATTCTGCCCAGGGGAGCTGTTCTGCCCAAGACGCAGGGTTTCTAAAAGAAAGGCTGCGTAATATGCGACCAATCGTCTGATTGGCCCTTTCTGCTTGACCGTTAGACTGGGGATGAAAACCGGAAGAGAGACTGACGGAAGCACCAATCAAACGACAGAACTCCCTCCAACTGTGACGTGAATTGCGGACCTCTGTCTGAAATGGCGTCTAACGGGAGGCCATGAATTCTGAACACATTCTCAATGATGATTTGTGCCGTCTCCTTAGCGGAAGGAAGCTTAGCGAGGGGAATGAAATGTGCCGCCTTAGAGAACCTATCGACAACCGTAAGAATCACAGTCTTCCCCGCAGACGAAGGCAGACCGGTAATGAAGTCTAAGGCGATGTGAGACCATGGTCGAGAAGGAATGGGAAGCGGTCTGAGACGACCGGCAGGAGGAGAGTTACCTGACTTAGTCTGCGCGCAGTCCGAACAAGCAGCCACGAAACGGCACGTGTCACGCTCCTGAGTAGGCCACCAAAACCGCTGGCGAATAGAAGCAAGTGTACCTCGAACGCCGGGATGGCCAGCTAACTTGGCAGAGTGAGCCCACTGAAGAACAGCCAGACGAGTAGAAACAGGAACGAAAAGAAGGTTACTAGGACAAGCGCGCGGCGACGCAGTGTGAGTGAGTGCTTGCTTAACCTGTCTCTCAATTCCCCAGACAGTCAACCCGACAACACGCCCATAAGGAAGAATCCCCTCGGGATCGGTAGAAGCCACAGAAGAACTAAAGAGACGGGATAAGGCATCAGGCTTGGTGTTCTTATTACCCGGGCGATAAGAAATCACAAACTCGAAACGAGCGAAAAACAACGCCCAACGAGCTTGACGTGCATTAAGTCGTTTGGCAGAACGGATGTACTCAAGGTTCTTATGGTCAGTCCAAACGACAAAAGGAACGGTCGCCCCTCCAACCACTGTCGCCATTCGCCTAGGGCTAAGCGGATAGCGAGCAGTTCGCGGTTACCCACATCATAGTTGCGTTCCGATGGCGACAGGCGATGAGAAAATAAGCGCAAGGATGGACCTTATCGTCAGACTGGAAGCGCTGGGATAGAATGGCTCCCACGCCCACCTCTGAAGCGTCAACCTCGACAATGAATTGTTTAGTGACGTCAGGAGTAACGAGGATAGGAGCGGACGTAAAACGCTTCTTGAGGAGATCAAAAGCTCCCTGGGCGGAACCGGACCACTTAAAGCACGTCTTGACAGAAGTAAGAGCTGTGAGAGGGGCAGCAACTTGACCGAAATTACGAATGAAACGCCGATAGAAATTAGCGAAACCTAGAAAGCTCTGCAACTCGACACGTGACCTTGGAACGGGCCAATCACTGACAGCCTGGACCTTAGCGGGATCCATCTGAATGCCTTCAGCGGAAATAACAGAACCGAGAAATGTGACAGAGGAGACATGAAAGGCGCACTTCTCAGCCTTCACGTAGAGACAATTCTCTAAAAGGCGTTGGAGTACACGTCGAACGTGCTGAACATGAATCTCGAGTGACGGTGAAAAAATCAGGATATCGTCAAGGTAGACAAAAACAAAGATGTTCAGCATGTCTCTCAGTACATCATTAACTAATGCCTGAAAAACAGCTGGAGCATTAGCGGGACCAAACGGCAGAACCCGGTACTCAAAATGCCCTAACGGAGTGTTAAACGCCGTTTTCCACTCGTCCCCTCTCTGATGCGCACGAGATGGTAAGCATTACGAAGGTCCAACTTAGTAAAGAACCTGGCTCCCTGCAGAATCTCGAAGGCTGACGACATAAGGGGAAGCGGATAACGATTCTTAACCGTTATGTCATTCAGCCCTCGATAATCCACGCAGGGGCGCAGAGTACCGTCCTTCTTCTTAACAAAAAAAAACCCCGCTCCGGCAGGAGAGGAAGAAGGCACTACGGTGCCGGCGTCAAGAGAAACAGACAAATAATCCTCGAGAGCCTTACGTTCGGGAGCCGACAGAGAGTATAGTCTACCCCGAGGGGGAGTGGTCCCCGGAAGGAGATCAATACTACAATCATACGACCGGTGAGGAGGAAGGGAGTTGGCTCTGGACCGACTGAAGACCGTGCGCAGATCATGATATTCCTCCGGCACTCCTGTCAAATCACCAGGTTCCTCCTGAGAAGAGGGGACAGAAGAAACAGGAGGGATAGCAGACATTAAACACTTCACATGACAAGAAACGTTCCAGGATAGGATAGAATTACTAGACCAATTAATAGAAGGATTATGACATACTAGCCAGGGATGACCCAAAACAACAGGTGTAAAAGGTGAACGAAAAATCAAAAAGGAAATGGTCTCACTGTGGTTACCAGATACTGTGAGGGTTAAAGGTAGTGTCTCATATCTGATACTGGGGAGAAGACTACCATCTAAGGCGAACATGGGCGTGGGCTTCCCTAACTGTCTGAGAGGAATGTCATGTTTCCGAGCCCATGCTTCGTCCATAAAACAACCCTCAGCCCCAGAGTCTATCAAGGCACTGCATGAAGCAGCCGAACCGGTCCAGCGTAGATGGACCGACATGGTAGTACAGGATCTTGATGGAGAGACGTGAGTAGTAGCGCTCACCAGTAGCCCTCCGCTTACTGATGAGCTCTGGCTTTTACTGGACATGAATTGACAAAATGTCCAGCAGAACCGCAATAGAGGCAAAGGCGGTTGGTGATCCTCCGTTCCCTCTCCTTAGTCGAGATGCGAATACCTCCCAGCTGCATGGGCTCAGTCTCTGAGCCGGAGGGAGGAGATGGTTGCAATGCGGAGAGGGGGAACACCGTTAACGCGAGCTCTCTTCCACGAGCTCGGTGACGAAGATCTACCCGTCGTTCTATGCGGATGGCGAGTGCAATCAAAGAGTCCACACTGGAAGGAACCTCCCGGGAGAGAATCTCATCCTTAACCCTAGCGTGGAGTCCCTCCAGAAAACGAGCGAGCAGCGCCGGCTCGTTCCAGTCACTAGAGGCAGCAAGAGTGCGAAACTCTATAGAGTAATCCGTTATGGATCGATCACCTTGACATAGGGAAGCCAAGGCCCTAGAAGCCTCCCTACCACAAACTGAACGATCAAAAACCCGTATCATCTCCTCTTTAAAGTTCAGATAATTGTTAGAACACTCAGCCCTTGCCTCCCAGATAGCTGTGCCCCACTCTCGAGCCCGACCAGTAAGGAGTGAAATGACGTAAGCAATCCGAGCTCTCTCTCTTGAGTATGTGTTGGGTTGGAGAGAGAACACAATATCACACTGGGTGAGAAAGGAACGGCACTCAGTGGGCTGCCCAGAATAACATGGTGGGTTATTAACCCTAGGTTCCGGAGACTCGGAAGACCAGGAAGTAGCTGGTGGCACGAGACGAAGACTCTGAAACTGTCCTGAGAGGTCGGAAACCTGAGCGGCCAGGGTCTCAACGGCATGACGAGCAGCAGACAATTCCTGCTCGTGTCTGCCGAGCATAGCTCCCTGGATCTCGACGGCAGTGTTACGAGAATCCGTAGTCGCTGGGTCCATTCTTGGTCGGATCCTTCTGTTATGCTGGTGAATGAGGACCCAAAAGCGACTTAACGAAAACAGAGTCTTTATTCCAGTATATGTCAAAGGTAATAATCCTGGAAAAATCAAGAAGAAAACAAAACAGGAAAAAACTTAAATCCACTCGTAGTAACGAGGACTGACTGGAGACTCGCCCATTACATGCTGGTTGCTTCGGGAAGGCTCCGACCGTAGCAGACTAAGACACCTGCTCACACGCAGCATCTGAAGGAGACAAAACACGACAGGGCGAGACAAGGACACAGCACAGCGAACATCATACAAGGATCCGACAAGGACAGAAGCGGAAAACAAGGGAAGAAATAGGGCTCTAATCAGAGGGCAAAATAGGGGACAGGTGTGAAAAGAGTAAATGAGAGAGTTAGGAGAATGAGGAACAGCTGGGAGCAGGAACGGAACGATAGAGAGAAGAGAGAGAGGGAGGGGGAGAGAGAGGGATAGAAAAAGGGAACGAATCTAATAAGACCAGCAGGGGGAAACGAACAGAAGGGAAAGCACAAGGACAAGACAATATATGACAAAACATGACAATTTCTCCTCTTTTCCTGCAATCCATCAAACCCATTTGGTGTGTCAACATTGTGGTCTCTGACTTGTGGTCAGACTCGCTCAGGAGGAGACATTTTTATTTGCACCATTTTTCAATGATGATTTGAATGTCATTAAGAAAACAGAGAAGTGTCAAAGTTTATTTTTCTGAATTTAAAAGTAATCATTGAAGTAAACATCTAGTTTTTCAAAAGTATCTGTAATCTGATTACAATATGTTTGATGTTATCATAACGGATTACAGTTACTATTTTTTACATGTAATCCGTTACTCCCCAACCCTGACAATGCTTGTCAAATAGATAAATCACCCTTAGTCTGTTCAAATCAAATGTTATTTGTCACATGCGCCGAATACAACAGGTATTCCTTAACCAACAATGCAGTTTTAAGAAAAATAAGTATTAAGTAAAAAAATACATAAATAAAAAATGTTAAAAGAGCAGCAATAAATAAACAGTAGCGATGCTTTATACAGGCAGTACCGGTACAGAGTCAATGTGGAGGCTATATACAGGCAGGACCGGTACAGAGTCAATGTGGAGGCTATATACAGCCAGTACCAGTACAGAGTCAATGTGGAGGCTATATACAGGCAGTACCGGTACAGAGTCAATGTGGAGGCTATATACAGGCAGTACCGGTACAGAGTCAATGTGGAGGCTATATACAGGCAGTACCGGTACAGAGTCAATGTGGAGGCTATATACAGGCAGTACCGGTACAGAGTCAATGTGGAGGCTATATACAGGGAGTACCGGTACTGAGTCAATGTGGAGGCTATATACAGGGGGTACTGGTACAGAGTCAATGTGGAGGCTATATACAGGCAGTACCGGTACAGAGTCAATGTGGAGGCTATATACAGGCAGTACCGGTACAGAGTCAATGTGGAGGCTATATACAGGCAGTACCGGTACAGAGTCAATGTGGAGGCTATATACAGGCAGTACCGGTACAGAGTTAATGTGGAGACTATGTACAGGCAGTACCGGTACAGAGTCAATGTGGAGGCTATATACAGGCAGTACCGGTACAGAGTCAATGTGGAGGCTATATACAGGCAGTACCGGTACAGAGTCAATGTGGAGGCTATATACAGGCAGTACCGGTACAGAGTCAATGTGTGGGGGGGGGGCACCAGCTAGTCCAGGTAATTGAGATAATATGTGCATGTAGGTAGAGTTAAAGTGACTATGCATAGATAATAAACAAGGAGGGGGGCAATGCAAATAGTCTGGGTAGCCATTTGATTAGCTGTTTAGGAGTCGTATGGCTTGGGGGTAGAAGCTGTTAAGCCTTTTGGACCTAGACTTGGCACTCTGTATCGCTTGCCATGCGGTAGCAGAGAGAACAGTCTATGACTAGGGACTCAAAAAGGACTAAGTTGTTGTGATGAACAGAGGGCAATGTAACGACGTTCGTCTGTTGTATGAAGAGAGTCAGACCGAAATGCAGCGTGTAGATTACTCATGTCTTTAATGAAAGTATCGTGGTACATGAAATAACTGTATATGAAAAACAACAAACGAAACGAAAACTAATTACAGCCTATCTGGTGACAACAACACTAAGACAGGAACAAACACCCACAAAATACAACGCAAACTCAGGCTGCCTAAATACGGTTCCCAATCAGAGACAACGATAAGCAGCTGACTCCAATTGAGAATCGCCTCAGGCAGCCAAGCCTAACTAGACACACCCCTAATCATACACAATCCCAATTACTACAAACCCCAATACGAAAACACAACATATAAACCCATGTCACACCCTGGCTTACCCAAACATATACCAAAAACACGGACTCCGGGACGCACCTCAAGAGCATAGGGAGGGTCCGGGTGGGCGTCTGTCCATGGTGGCGGTTCTGGCTCGGGACGTGGACCCCACTCCATTAATGTCCTATTTCCTCTCCTTCGCGTCCTGGGATAATCCACTTTCTCCGCCGACCATGGCCTAATAGTCCTCACCCTGATCCCCACATAACTGAGGGGCAGCTCGGGACCGAGGGGCAGCTCGGGACCGAGGGGCAGCTCGGGACCGAGGGGCAGCTCGGGACAGAGGGGCAGCTCGGGACAGAGGGGCAGCTCGGGAAAGAGGGGCAGCTCAGTACAGAGGGGCAGCTCAGGACAGAGGGGCAGCTCAGGACAGAGGGGCATCTCAGGACAGAGGGGCATCTCAGGGCAGAGAGGCAGCTCAGGACAGAGGGGCATCTCAGGACAGAGGGGCAGCCCGGGACTGAGGGGCAGCTCGGGACAGAAGCAGCCTGGTACTGAGAGGAAGCCTAATACTGAGAGGAAGCTCAGTACTAAGAGGAAGCTCAGTACTGAGAGGAAGCTCAGGCAGGTAGTAGGCTCCGGTAAATCCTGGCTGGCTGGTGGAACTGGAAGATTCAGGTTGTCTGGCCGATCTAGAAGATCTTGGCAGACTGGCACTTCTGGCGGATCCTGGCAGACTGGCACTTCTGGCGGATCCTGGCAGACTGGCGACGCTGGGCCGACTGGCGGCACTGGGCAGACTGGGAGCACTGGGCAGACTGGGAGCACTGGGCAGACTGGGAGCACTGGGCAGACTGGGCAGACTGGAGACTCCGGCAGCGCAGGAGAGGAGAACAGCTCTGGCTGCGCTAAACAGGCGAGGTGCACTGGAGGCCTGGTGCGTGGTGCTGGAACTGGTGGTACTGGATCTAGGACACGCACAGGAAGCCTGGTGCGGGGAGCTGCTACCGGAGGACTGGTGTGTAGAGGTGGCTCTGGATAGACCGGACCGTGCAGGTGCACTGGAGCTCTTGAGCACCGAGCCTGCCCAAGCTTACCTGGCTCGATGCCCACTCTAGCCCGGCCAATAGGAAGGGCTGGTATGTGTCGCAGCTGGCTCTGCACCCGCACTGGAAACACCGTGCGCTCCATAGCATAATACGGTGCCTGCCCGGTCTCTCTAGCCCAACGTTGAGCACAGGGAGTATGCACAGGTTTCCTACCTGGCATAACTATTCTCCCCTCTAGCCCAACCCCAATACATTTTTTGGGGTGACTTTCCGGTTTCCAACCGCGTCGCCGTGCTGCCTCCTCATACCTGCGCCTCTCCGCTTTAGCTTCTTCTATTTCCTCCTTGGGACGGCGATATTCTCCCGGCTGCGCCCAGGGTCCTTTTCCGTCTAATTCCTTCTCCCATGTCCAAATCTCCAAATGGTGCAGTCTCTCCCACTGCAACTGCTGAAGCGAATCCCAGGCGGGCTCCTGCACTCGCTCTGGGTCGGCCGCCCACCTGTCGATTTCTTCCCACGTCGTATAATCCATGCTTCTGCTGTCCATAACGTCCTCCTTCAGATCCTGCCAGTTCACACGCTGCTCGGTCTGTGAGTGGTGGGTGTTTCTGTAACGACGTTCGTCTGTTGTATAAAGAGAGTCAGACCGAAATGCAGCGTGTAGGTTACTCATGTCTTTAATGAAAGTATCGTGGTACATGAAATAACTGTATATGAAAAACAACAAACGAAACGAAAACTAATTACAGCCTATCTGGTGACAACAACACTAAGACAGGAACAAATACCCACAAAATACAACGCGAACTCAGGCTGCCTAAATACGGTTCCCAATCAGAGACAACGATAAGCAGCTGACTCCAATTGAGAATCGCCTCAGGCAGCCAAGCCTAACTAGACACACCCCTAGTCATACACAATCCCAATTACTACAAACCCCAATACAAAAACACAACATATAAACCCATGTCACACCCTGGCTTACCCAAACATATACCAAAAACACAAAATATAATGACCAGGGCGTGACAGGCAAACATATCTTGAAAGACAATGGTTGCAGCATCTTTTAGGGAGTGGTAATGAGGTGACCAATAATGGTTGCAATTGATGGTTTAATGAGACATCAGCTGGCTGTAATAAGGATGCTGCCTTTTGAGGCAACATTTGTAGGCAGAATGTCCAAATTGGCATTTTCCAATCCCATGTATGCTTCGCCGGGGAAGCTCTCCCATAACACCTTGCAGTGCAGGCAATTTTTAAAAAAATAACGGTGGACAGTAGTCCCTGATTAGGATAATATTTTCCAGAAAAATAAGGAATAATTTATTTATTCACTAAATTATGCTAAAATGTTTTACTTTCATATTAAATGTGAATTCAAACCTTGAGTAAATGGTGTTTATCAGCCCGATACCAAGCTAGCTAGCTAGCTAAAGAAATCTCATCCTGTTTATTGGCTGTTTAGAGATTAACAACAAATCATAGGTTCAGCCATGTGTAAATTGTGAAGACCCAGACAGTTTTTAAATAATAAATTGGTGAATTTGCTAGCCAGCTGAAGACATGTAGCAAACAGTTTTTCCCCATTTGTTTTCAGAGACTAAAACGGGCAGCTGATCGTGTTCCAGGTTGAAGGACATCTCACCCTGACACCCTGCAGATGTAAAGAACTTGTTGTGAACCTCCCAGCCACAAGGATAATCATGATATCCCAGGATATTATTCAGGATTGTGCAACATCACAATGTTTGATAACAATGTTATCATGCAGATTTGCCAGGACATTGTAATTTATGAAATTATTTCTGTCCCAGGGGATTGCACTATGTGCAAGTATTCAATTTAGACCACAATTAGTTGAATTAGGTGTTAGTGAAGGGCTGGAACCAAATATGTAAACTACTGTCCTGTGTATAAAAACATCTGTGGCTGTCATGTTTAAATTGCCCTCATGTAATGAACAAGTTTATGAATGTTGGAGGTTAATCTCCTTGAGATGTCCCTCACTTGGGAATGACTTATTTTGAACAATGAACTATGTTTTAAGGACTCATGCACAGATAGAGGAAAACCAATAAAAACATTAACAGTTATTCAGAATTACAAGAGGTGATGTCTCCATGTGTTTCTGGTTTTGAGGCGTGGACATCTGGTGACTGCAGTTCATCTGTCAAATCCCCTGCAAGGAGAGAGAAAGGCATCAATATTATTTCAACTCTGTATTAATTTCATTATATATTCTTGTTTGATATGCATTTATATAATCATATTGGACATATTATCCTTTATCACATGCCACTATTTGTTTTGTATCCAATGCATTTAGTTTACATTGGGATGAAGTAGCCTTCTAATCTAGATAGATTGCATCATATCACCTTTTAATATTAGTTATCAACAAATATGAAACCATGTTTTTTTGAACATCGGTGTCATTTAATGCACGGGTGGGATAGTTGTATGAATTAATCACAATGCAAGCCTACTCATTAGGAAAGAAACAGCAGCTCTAATGCAATATTAGCTTCACAGTGAAACTCCACTATTCTCAGCCTGGTCTCATAGACTAGACGTAACATAGTAAATGTAAATCCGGAACACTCAAATTAAATCAAAGTTTATTAGCATGATATGTTACATTTGGTATGTTTACATAAGACAGAAGAATACTTAAGGCAAAAACTAAAGTAGAGTAGTTGGTAGGCGTATAACACAAAGGTCAACATTTTTACATTTTAACAACCATTTACTACTTTTTAACTACTTAAAATTATTTAGCATGTTAGTTAACCCTTCCCCTAACCTATCTCCTAACCCTAATCCCTAGCTTCGCTAACGTTGGCCACCTAGCTAATGTTAGCCACAACAAATTGCAATTCGCAACATATCATAAGAATTGTAATTCACAACATATCATACAATTATAATTCGTAACATATCACACAAAATGAATGATGGATATCCACAAATACCATACGAAACGTAACGTTATGTCTACGCCTAAGTCTAGGTTGCTATTCTGGCTATTATTCATTCTTAAACGTATTTATCCATAAACAAAATGGTAGCCTATATGATATCATGCATGCAATCTTACCTGTCATGTCCACAACGACGGAGCAGCAGACCAAGCAATATGCAAAAGGGGGACCCTATACCGTAGGATAATTATTCTGGTCGGTGTCAACTTCATTCATTAACAGGTAATGAGGAGAACGATTCTGTTACTTGTTTACTTGTTATTTGTGTCAGATATTTCCATTTTGGGGTAGTTTTTCATTGAATTGCCAGCACTAGTTGCTCACGCTGCTAAAGTGGCTACAATGTAAACAAAAGTCTGGCACTCGGTGGAATGTGAATGCGTTATCACACGATGCTGCCTTCAAATCCCGTTCCAAATGGCAATAACCTACTGGGAAAATGCTGCATACTAAAGTAGGTGCCTTTGGAGGCAGATAGGCTGCAGCCTTTGGATTGGTTAATAACAGTATGCTACACTAACAATAGTTTCCATTCATACAAAGTGTCAAAATGATTGCCCAGTACTGGGCGCGAAAAAATCATGTCCAGAGCAAAAGCAAGCTGCTCAGACTACTGCACTATGTCAGTTCACAATGCTCTCTTAAGCCATGAGAATACTTGATGATACTTAATGATATGAGCTCGGTTGGTTTGCAGAGCCTTCCCCAAACCCTAGCCCCTAGGTACTGTACTGCATTGTATAGCCTATAAACATTGCTTCCAGCTGTCCCATGGCGGCGATTATACATTTTAAATATTTACTCAAATCCTCCTGCTGCAGGATTATTTTCCTCTAGAATAGTTCATATTAAGATCTGACATCTGTAGCAGATGGGAAGACTAGTAGTCACAGTGAATTGGTGTGAGAGTGCTGCTTGGGAAAAAGTTCCAAGTCTTTTTTTAATTTTAAAAGGCAAGTCAGTTTAGAACAAATTCTTATTTTCAATGACAGGTTAACTGCCTGTTCAGGAGCAGAATGACAGATTTGTACCTTGTCAGCTCAGGGATTTGAACTTGCTACCTTTTGGTTACTAGTCCAAAACTCTAACCACTAGGCTACCCTGCCGTCCCATGTCTGAACCTACTTACTAAGACACAGCGCAATCATATTCTCCTACACATTTACAAAAGTTAGTCGTAACCCTCAAAATAATATAAAATAACATCCCACATCACTAACAATATCCTCTGTCAATCTGTTTAAAAATGTATATTTTGAAAGTATGTATGGTACAGTAAAACAATATACTACAGTGAATCGGTTGACACTGGCATCTATTTGATTGACGACACGATTGAGACAATCAAAAATCTGTTGGAATGAAACTGTATTTATTCACGGTGCTTGATTGAGTATCTACAGTACAATAATATAGACAATAGCTCCGGTCACTCTGTAGCTCAGCTGAAAAGCATTTCCTAGATGCTGTCAAAGCTTGACACCTTGCCAGCTCTCTGAAAGCTGAAACTGAAAGGAGATGTAAGCTGGTAAACATCACCACTGTCATCAGCCTTATCAAAGTGGCTTTATATCAATCACTTTCCCTATCAAAGCTAATCAACTGGTCTGCTGGTCCCAGCTCAGAACATCCGTCAAGACAGGGAACAAACACAGACTCATTTGTCCACTAAGGCCAATATTTGATGTTTTCTCTGCTCAGAAAGGTTGAAAACAAACCAGTCATCCAAAGGTTGAAAGTGTGCCCTGTTTTCCACTGACGTCAGAGCACAACATTTTCCCCTCTGTTCCATCTCTCATGCTCTTGGCTCCAGCTGAGCTCCGCTGAGCTGCAAACGAGATGCTAGCGATTGATTCATCTACGGTTCAGGTCCAGTGCCACGTCAGACAGTCAGACAGACAGACATGTAAATAATCAGATACATCGGTGACGCACCGTCAGAGCCCTGGCGAACGCAGTTCTGTCCCGCTGGATTTAAACGGCTACCTCTTTATCAGCCCCCTGCACACAGGCCGTCCCCACAGTAACCGTCTTCCACCACCAATCCCAGGGCAGCGATGTGCATCCACCGGTTTATAGCCGGGTCGGCGCTGGCCTGGTTTTGCTCACTGCTGCAGAACTGGCCTCTATCTGTCTGGGGAAAGAAAAGAGTTATTTAGAGCCAAACAACCCACTCAGCTAATATTATGACATTTGTTCTGCCCTCTAATATCTGCTTGTTTTGGATTTCCGTTTGTGATCGATCTCAAGAGATACTGTCAAGTTACAATGCCAATAACGCTTAACTTCAAAACACTTATTTGAACAGAAATGTAAGTTAGCAAGGTTCAAACAGACATTGTCCTTAATAGAATATGTTGACTACTTTTTAACAAAACACTTCCCAAAAGAAATGTGAAGTTACAGTTAGTTTACTGTAGCCTCTGGGCTTGTTAAGGCATTATGCTCCACAGGGAGCAAAGAGGAGTAGCTCTAAGTAAGAAAATACTGTTTCCTATGTTGTCAAGCACAATTCTGTCCTAACACAACTTTTAATCCTGTTAAGATCAGCAGAATAGAGACAGAAACACCGTGCCTGCCAGGAAAAGCAGGGTATAAAAGTCCTAACCCGAACACAATGGGGATTTGTCGGAGACTGTCACATCTTGGCAAAGTGTACAGCGCTGGAGGCATCCGCTGCTATAGTGTATCTGTGATTCATCTGAGGCGGGCAAGTCTCTGCCAGTTCCTTCCCTGAGTGTTGTTCTAGTCATCCCTCATACTTACTTACTCTCCCTTCTCCACTGAGCCTGTGCTGTGAATGCCTCCATTCACAGTGCACATATTAGGGCACGATTAGCAGACTGTTTGTTCCATTCTCACGTTGTTACACCACATCTGGAATGCTCACAGCGATGTCATCATAGCAGATGACACAGAACAGATCCATGGCCTCCTCCTAACAATAACATCCAGTGTTCCCCTCTCACCAGGGTCTTAACAGTGGGTGCAGGGCCCAAAATTGCCCTCTGAGTGCCTACTACCCTGACGTATGCCATTCTGGCTTTGTTGTGGCCCTGTTGGGCTCCAAGGACAGACTGTCCAGCCAATTGGCCCCAGAGCCAGAGCTTGCCAAAGCCACCGCTGGCCTCTCTCCTCCAGTCCTGCCTCCTTTCCCTCCCTCCCTCCCTCCCCCTCCCTCCCTCCCTCCCTCCCTCCCTCCCTCCCTCCCTCCCTCCCTCCCTCCTCTTATCCTTCTCTTTTCATACTGTATCTAACCTTCAAACTTGTCCACATTTCAGCACTCTGTTCAGCTTGGTGTGAAGCTCAGAGAAGCTTCTCTTAATAACTGTCAATCAGAGGTCAGCAGCACCAAAATATGTTATGTTCGGAGGGGTGGAGGGGGGTTGCTGGCATTTGGTACAATTGTTCAGGTAATTACAGTACCAGTCAAAAGTTTGGACACACCTACTCATTCAAGGGTTTTTCTTTACTTTTACTATTTTCTACATTGTAGAATAATAGTGAGGACATCAAAACTAATAAATAACACATGGAATCATGTAGTAGCCAAAACAAGTGTTAAACAAATAAAAATATATTTTAGACTCTTCAAAGTAGCCACCCTTTGCCTTGATGAAAGCTTTGCACACTCTTGGCATTCTCTCAACCAGCTTCACCTGCAATGTTTTTCCAACAGTCTTGAAGGAGTTCCCACATATGATGAGCAGTTGTTGGCTGCTTTCCTTCACTCTGCGGTCCAACTCATCCCAAAACTTCTCAATTTGGTTGAGGTCGGGTGATTGTGGAGGCAAGGTCTTCTTATGCAGTACTCCATCACTCTTACACAGCCTGGAGGTGTGTTGGGTCACCGTCCTGTTGAAACACAAATGATAGTCCCACTAAGTGCAAATGAGATGGGATGCCATTTAGCTGCAGAATGCAATGAACGCAACAAATAAATCAGACAGTGTCAACAGAAAAGCACCATCACACCTCCTCTTCCCTCATTCATGGTTATTTCTTACATTAGTACCCCAGGTCATCTTAGGTTTCATTACATACAGCCGAGAAGAACTACTGAATATAAGATCAGCGTCAACTCACCATCATTACGACCAAGAATATGATTTTCGCGACGCGGATCCTGTGTTCTGCCTTTCAACCAGGACAACGGAATGGATCCCATGCGGCGACCCAAAAAAACGACTCTGTAAAAGAGGGAAATGAGGCGGTCTTCTGGTCAGACTCTGGAGACGGGCACATCGTGCACCACTCCCTAGCATTCTTCTCGCCAATGTCCAGGCTCTTGACAACAAGGTTGATGAAATCCGAGCAAGGGTAGCATTCCAAAGGGACATCAGAGACTGTAACATTCTTTGCTTCACGAAGACATGGCTCCACTGGAGAGACGCTATCGGAGGCGGTGCAGCCAGCGTGTTTCTCCACGCATCGCGCCGGCAGAAAAAAACATCTTTCTGGTAAGAAGAGGGGCGGGGGCGTATGCCTTATGGCTAACGAGGCATGGTGTGATGAAAGAAACATACAGGAACTCAAATCCTTCTGTTCACCTGATTTAGAATTCCTCACAATCAAATGTCGACCGCATTATCTACCAAGAGAATTCTCTTCAATTATAATCACAGCCGTATATATTCCCCCCCAAGCAGACACATCGATGGCTCTGAACGAACTTTATTTGACTCTTTGCAAACTGGAATCCATTTATCCGGAAGCTGCATTCATTGTAGCTGGGGATTTTAACAAGGCTAATCTGAAAACAAGACTCCCTAAATTTTATCAGCATATCGATTGCGCAACCAGGGGTGGAAAAACCTTGGATCATTGTTACTCTAACTTCCGCGACGCATATAAGGCCCTGCCCCGCCCTCCTTTCGGAAAAGCTGACCACGACTCCATTTTGTGGATCCCTGCCTACAAACAGAAACTAAACCAAGAAGCTCCCACGCTGAGGTCTGTCCAACGCTGGTCCGACCAAGCTGACTCCACACTCCAAGACTGCTTCCATCACGTGGACTGGGATATGTCTCGTATTGCGTCAGATAACAACATTGACAAATACGCTCATTCGTTGTGCGAGTTCATTTGAACGTGCGTTGAAGATATCGTTCCCATAGCAACGATTAAAACATTCCCAAACCAGAAACCGTGGATTGATGGCAGCATTCGCGTGAAACTGAAAGCGCGAACCACTGCTTTTAATCAGGGCAAGGTGACTGGTAACATGACCGAATACAAAACAGTGCAGCTATTCCCTCAGCAAGGCTATCAAACAAGCTAAGCGTCAGTACAGAGACAAAGTAGAATCTCAATTCAACGGCTCAGACACAAGAGGTATGTGGCAGGGTCTACAGTCAATCACGGACTACAAGAAGAAAACCAGACCAGTCACGGACCAGGATATCTTGCTCCCAGGCAGACTAAATAACTTTTTTGCCCGCTTTGAGGACAATACAGTGCCATTTACATGGCCTGCAACGAAAACATGCGGACTCTCCTTCACTGCAGCCGAGGTGAGTAAGACATTTAAACGTGTTAACCCTCGCAAGGCTGCAGGTCCAGACGGCATCCCCAGCCGCGCCCTCAGAGCATGCACAGACCAGCTGGCCGACATATTCAATCAATCCCTGTACCAGTCTGCTGTTCCCACATGCTTCAAGAGGACCACCATTGTTCCTGTTCCCAAGAAAGCTAAGGTAACTGAGCTAAACTACTACTGCCCCGTAGCACTCACTTCCGTCATCATGAAGTGCTTTGAGAGACTAGTCAAGGACCATATCACCTCCACCCTACCTGACACCCTAGACCCACTCCAATTTGCGTACCGCCCAAATAGGTCCACAGACGATGCAATCTCAACCACACTGCACACTGCCCTAACCCATCTGGATAAGAGGAATACCTATGTGAGAATGCTGTTCATCGACTACAGCTCGGCATTCAAAACCCTAGTACCCTCCAAGCTCGTCATCAAGCTTGAGACCCTGGGTCTCGACCCCGCCCTGTGCAACTGGGTACTGGATTTCCTGACGGGCCGCACCCAGGTGGTGAGGATAGGCAACAACATCACCCCGCTGATCCTCAACACTGGGGCCCCACAAGGGTGCGTTCTGAGCACTCTCCTGTACTCCCTGTTAACCCACGACTGCGTGGCCACGCACGCCTCCAACTCAATCATCAAGTTTGCAGACGACACAACAGTGGTAGGCTTGATTACCAACAACGACGAGACGGCCTACAGGGAGGAGGTGCATACGTATATACTGTACTCTATGTCATCTACTGCATCCTTACGTAATACATGTATCACTAGCCACTTTAACTATGCCACTTTGTTTACATACTCATCTCATATGTATATACTGTACTCGATACCATCTACTGTATCTTGCCTATGCTGCTCTGTACCATCACTCATTCATATATCTTTATGTACATATTCTTTATCCCCTTACACTGTGTATAAGACAGTAGTTTTGGAATTGTTAGTTAGATTACTTGTTGGTTATTACTGCATTGTCGGAACTAGAAGCACAAGCATTTCGCTACACTCGCATTAACATTTGCTAACCATGTGTATGTGACAAATAAAATTTGATTTGGATTTGATTTGATTTGGTGGGAACCCCACATGCGGAGATCCTCCGTTCACCTACTCTGTGTCTCACAAAGACACAGTGGTTGGAACCAAAAATCTCACATTTGGACACATTAGACCAAAGGACAGATTTCCACTGGTCTAATGTCAATTCCTCATGTTTCTTGGCCCAAGCAACTCTCTTCTTATTATTGGTGTTCTTTAGTAGTGGCTTATTTGCCTCAATTCGACCAGCCTGATTCACAGTCTCCTCTGAACAGTTTATATTGAGATATGTCTGTTACTTGAACTCTGTGATGCATTTATTTGGGCTGCAATTTCTGAGGCTGTAAACTAATGAACGTATCCTCTGTAGCAGAGGTAACTCTGGGTCTTCCTTTTCTGTGGTGGTCCTCATGAGAGCCCGTTTCATCAAAGCGCTTGATGGTTTTTGCGACTGCACTTGAAGAAACTTTAAAAGTTCTTGAAATTGTCCGGATTGACGGACATTCATGTCTTAAAGTAATGACAGACTATCATTTCTCTTTGCTTTTTTGAGCTGTTCTTGCAATAATATGGACTTGGTCTTTTACCAAATAGGGCTATCTTCTGTATACCACCCCTACATTGTCACAACACAACTGATTGGCTCAAATGCATTAAGGAGAGAAATTCCACAAAGTAACTTTTAACAACGGACATCTGTTAATTGAAATGCATTCCAGGTGACTACCTCATGAACCCGGTTGAGCGAATGCCAAGAGTGTGCAAAGCTGTCATCAAGGTGGCTACTTTGAAGAATCTCAAATCTCAAATCTATTTGTCATTGTTTAACACTATTTTGGTTACTGCGTAATTCCATATGTGTTATTTCATAGTTTTGATGTCTTCACTATTATTCTACAATGTAGAAAATAATAAAAAAATAAAGAAAAACCCTTGAATGAGTAGGTGTGTCCAAACGTTTTACTGGTACCCTTTATATTTGAAGGTGAAAGAGAATAACATAATGTCCACTCAAACAACACAACGCAGCCTGAAGCAAACCCAACAGAAGAGAAGGGAGGATAGAGGGATGTGACTGATGGGGAGAGAGAGAAAGAGTCAGAAGGGAATGGGAAGGTGAGTGAAAGAGAAAGGAAACAGGATGAGAGAATATGGGGTAGCGATAAAAAGAGTAAGGGGTGAGTAGAAAAAGAAAGAGTGAAAGGAGGAAAATTCCATTTTCGTTGTGTCTCTCTCTCCCTATCTCTCTACAGCTTTCTCTCCCTCTCCCTGTGTCAGTGTCCAATATCAACTTCTAAAACAATTTTTGAACTGCCGTAGGAGGAGCAGAGAGCACAGTCAGCAAACAGACCTGGGAAGAGTTCCTGTCACAGAGAAAAAGGGAAGAGAGTAGAGAGGGGTGAAATAAAGGATAGGAGGGGGAGAGGGAGGGGGAGGAGGGAGAACTGAAGAATCATCATAAAAATGTACATTTAATGAAAGTTAAACCTCGTATTGATTCGGCTAACAGTTCACGTATGAATGTGTGTGTGAGAGAGCGAGTGTATGAATGTGTGTGTGTGAGAGAGAGAATGTAAGGTTTTTTGTGTGTGTTCTCTAGCTGTATCTAGGGCATCTTCGGAAGAAGACAAAACTACTCAGGGCAAAAGCAGATTATGAGATTAAATATAAATAAATAACTATTTAAATAAATGCACTAGTAAAATGGGTTGGAAATCATTTCGCTTAAGCTTGTTAAAGGACTGTGTGTGGACTTGCATCCCATCAGTGTGTGTGTGTGTGTGTGTGTGTGTGTGTGTGTGTGTGTGTGTGTGTGTGTGTGTGTGTGTGTGTGTGTGTGTGTGTGTGTGTGTGTGTGTGTGTGTGTGTGTGTGTGTGTGTGTGTGTGTGTGTGTGTGTGTGTGTGTGTGTGTGTGTGTGTGTGTGTGTGTGTGTGTGTGTGTGAGATGATGATGACTTTGTAATGGCATCTCTGAGAGGTGGGAAATGAATCTCCTCATCAGTGCACGGCGCGTTAGCTTAGCAATGGCCTCTAGGTGGGGAATTACCTGCAGAGCGTCTCTGCCCCCAATGACTTTGCCTTTTTCCTCTCATTTACTGCTGAGCAATGACTGGACTGCCCTGCCTAAGACTGTATGGCCAGGCAGCGGTCAAACCAATCTCGGATAATACAGTACAGTAAATCTCCCATGCACGCTATTATTTTAGAGTAACACTGAAAGTAACATCAACAATGGTATAATCATATAGGAGTATAGGTCTTGTTTTGGTATGAGACTGCTCTTATTTAAATGGCAGGAGAAAGGTATTGTGGTACTTTTAAAAGTTTTATTTCACTGTTTCAAATGGATGGAAGTAACATACTGTATGCATTGCAGACTTGGTGTGTATGAGTGTGTGTGCATGTGTGTTTGTGTTTACTATATGTGGAAATAGCACTCAACACCCAACATATGGCAGCAGATGCGAGAGGGTGTTTTGAGTGTGTGTGAGAGAGAGAGAGGTTTATAGGCACCCAGCCCTTTGCACAGCAGATGTCACATTCTGTCTGGCACAATGATCTGTGGGGCTGCTCTAGTTATATCCTCCTCTCTGTCACCACACTAGAGGTCAACCGATTAATCAGAATGGCCAATTAATTAGGGCCGATTTCAAGTTTTCATAACAATCGGAAATCGGTATTTTTGGGCGCCGATTAAAATGTGTTAAAAAAATGTATAGCTTTATTTATCTAGGCAAGACAGTTAAGAACACATTCTTATTTTCAATGACGGCCTAGGAACGGTGGGTTAACTGCCTTGTTCAGGGGCAGAACGACAGATTTTCACCTTGTCAGCTCAGGGGATCCAATCTTGTAGTTAACTAGTCCAACGCAATAACGACCTGCCTCTCTTTCGTTGCACTCCACAAGGAGACTGCCTGTTACGCGAATGCAGTAGGCCAAGGTAAGTTGCTAGCTAGCATTAAACTTACCTACCTACATTACTCATCTCATATGTATATGTATATACTGTACTCTATATCATCTACTGCATCTACTGCATCTTTATGTAATACATGTATCACTAGCCACTTAAACTATGCCACTTTGTTTATATACCCTACATTACTCATCTCATATGTATATACTGTACTCGATACCATCTACTGCATCTTGCCTATGCCGTTCTGTACCATCACTCATTCATATATCTTTATGTACATATTCTTTATCCCTTTACACTTGTGTGTATAAGGTAGTAGTTTATGAATTGTTAGGTTAGATTACTCGTTGGTTTTTACTGCAATGTCGGAAACAATAAACAATAAAAAACAATAAATCATAATCACTAGTTAACTACACATGGTTGATGATATTACTAGATATTATCTAGCGTGTCCTGCGTTGCATATAATCTGACTGAGCATACAAGCATACAAGTATCTAAGTATCTGACTTAGCGGTGGTTGGCAGAAGCAGGCGCGTAAACATTCATTCAAACAGCACTTTTGTGCGTTTTGCCAGCAGCTCTTTGTTGTGCGTCAAGCATTGCGCTGTTTATGACTTCAAGCCTATCAACTCCCGAGATGAGGTTGGTGTAACCGAAGTGAAATTGCTAGCTAGTTAGTGCGCGCTAATAGCGTTTCAAACGTCATTCGCTCTGAGCCTTCTAGTAGTTATTCCCCTTGCTCTGAATGGGTAACGCTGCTTCGATGGTGGCTGTTGTGGTTGTGTTGCTGGCTCGAGCCCATGGAGGAGCGAGGAGAGGGACAGAAGCTATACAGTTACACTGGCAATACTAGTGCCTATAAGAACATCCAATAGTCAAAGGTTAATGAAATACAAATGGTATAGAGGGAAATAGTCCTAGAATTCCTACAACCTAAAACTTCTTACCTGGGAATATTGAAGACTCATGTTAAAAGGAACCCCCAGCTTTCATATGTTCTCATGTTCTTAGCAAGGAACTGAAACATTAGCTTTCTTACATAGCACATATTGCACTTTTACTTTCTTCTCCAACACTTTGTTTTTGCATTATTTAAACCAAATTGAACATGTTTCATTATTTACTTGAGGCTAAATTGATTTTATTGATGTATTATATTAAGTTAAAATAAGTGTTCATTCAGTATTGTTGTAATTGTCATTATTACAAATAAAAAAAATAAAAATCGGCCCATTAATCGGTATCGCCCCCCCCCCCCCTCCTCCATGACTCTGCTCTCCAACACAGAGGGAGCAGGTAGGATGATGGGGCTCGCAACAGGAGAGAGAGCTGTGAAAACTAGAGCAAGACAGGTAGAAAGAGAAAATAAGAGACATGTCGATCTGGGGGGGGGAACAGGTTCCCAAGTAAGCAGAAAGGGTACAGGAAGAGGTGAGGTTGTTGGTTTACAAACTCAGGCATATGGTTAACTAAAGCTAGGGTCACAAATAGAAAAACTAGGGGTTAACTAAAATTGGAAAGAGGGGGTTTACAAACCAAAGCTGGGAGGGGGTTCTCAGTCCAACTCAAACACAACAAATGCCTGCCTGGTCTCAGGGCTGGCAGGCCAGACTGGCACTTTGAGAGAGAGAAAGAAGTGACTGTGTTAGAGAGAGGAGTGAACAAACAGAGTAGGGACAGGGGACGGGGACTGTGCCTTTTGGAGCCCCAGCTAGTGAGACTTGCAGCCATTTTACATCAGATTGTTCCCTTCCACTTTAACGACAACAAGAGCCGGGAACAGGAGGAGGAAAGGAAAGTCTAAACGGGTGTTGATAATGAGAGAGGAGCAGATAGAGAAAGAGTGTGAAGAAGTGTGATGAGAAAGTGATGGCACAGCAACGAATGTTTCATTTCTCCACTCACGTGGACAAAGACATTGTAGTTAATTTGTTAAGAGCCTTACCATCAGATAGGAACAGATACTGTAGGGATGAGGATGCAATGGAAGGCAGCATGGAGCCTTGACTTGGACTGCTCTTCTTATGTGAGTGGAACAATAGCCTGATTACAAAAGCTCTTTTGATTTAACAAGATGCACAGTGTGGCCAAGAGGATTGTGGGGATTTTCTCTGTCTCTCTTTATCTCGCTCTCTCTTTCTTTCTTTGATTATTTCTCTCTCTCCATCTCTGTCTGTCTCTGTCTCGCTCTCAGTCTTTCCTCTCTGAATCTGTGTCGCAGTCTTAACGGTCGGGCAACCACCGCATGTTAAACGCTCTTTGTTTGTAATCAATCAGCACAACATTTTATAAGAGCAGAACAGGGTTTATTATAGCAGCGGCTCAGAAGAATGACACCAGTCTGCACATCCATCAACTTCACACCACAGGGCCCTGCAAAATAACACTCCCTATTCACCAACCATGGCACATTTAATGGGCGTTGGTGTCCTATAACATGACAGGCAAAGTCATGCAAAACAAATTCAAATATCATTGGAGAAGACAGTTGTCTAAGAGCAGGTTGAATACCTTATGCAGGTGGAATAGAACACTCTAGAAAGGCAACCGGTGAAACGTTACCTCTTCTGTCATTTCAAAAAGCTAAGTCCCCATTTGAGATAACTGCTAAGCTCTGTCACAAGCATTCGTCTGAGTAACAAACCAATTTCAGTAGGACATGTTATCCCCGGGATTTGGGGCCTGGCCATACCACAGTGAAACATGCTGAGACCAAAGAGAAGAAGAGCATGTGTGTGAACACTCCAGCTATGAGACAGAGAGAGAGAGAGAGAGAGAGAGAGAGAGAGAGAGAGAGAGAGAGAGAGAGAGAGAGAGAGAGAGAGAGAGAGAGAGAGAGAGAGAGAGAGAGAGAGAGAGAGAGAGAGAATGAAAGAAAAAAAACAAGAGGCTTGCTTGACTTTGAAGTGGCCCTTCCCTGCCTCCTCCTTCACCCATCATCCTGTCCTCCACCCTTCTCCCTCCCCATACTCAGTGAGTCATATATCTGTCTCCTCACTGTCAGGATGCCTCTGAAGTTTAGGAATGTCTTCCCTGGATCTGAGGCCCTGTGAGTTATGGGAACACCTGGAAGGGGGAGAGAAATGGAGAAGAGAGAAAAAGCAAAAAGCACCTATCTAGGGCACTTTGTTGACAAAGGAGCCTGATGGATTGGTTCTGGTATTCATCTGTGTCTAGTTTGGGAGAAAAGCGTTCGAACTCTAGCATGAGTGTAGAAATTTGGCCCTGTCCAGCAGTGACATCAGAGGCGGAAGGGGCGCGAGGTTGAGTGACGGGAGGGGCGGGTTTTAGGGGAGTGGGGGTTTAAAAACAGAACATGGGTGAGGTCGCACCCTGTCCTATCTACAGTTATCGTTCCTGCACAGCAAGCCTGCATTCCTCAAGTCTGCATGCTCCACAGTCATCCATCTGCCTGCCTCCTCCAGCCCACGGCAGGCAGCCTGTCTGCCTCAATACACACCAGGCAGATGTATACGTGAGCGTGTCTGTTTGTGCGTGCGTGTGTGAGTGAGAAAGAGTGAGAGAGAATGACAGTTGCTAACAGAGGGAAAGATATACTGTATGTTTGTGTGTTAGTGCAAATGCTTGTGTCTGTGTTTATTTTTGTGTTGTAGCATGGTGCATGTGTATGTGTGGTATACTGTAGGTGTATACGTGTGTATGAGTCTATTTGTGCTTTAGGGTCGGAAGTGAAGCCATGAGGATGTCATGGCCACTGAGCACTGTTGCTCTGCAGTGCCACTATGACAGCAGAGTGGACTGGACATAAATCAATGGGTGAATGGATAGATCCAATTTACTGCTGTATTTGTCCTTGCAGGGGATGTCTGTTTTCCTTCCCCCTGTCTTGCACTGCCTAACTGTATGCCATCCCCTTTCCTGATGAGAGAATATAAAACAATTGGCTCTGATATTCAATCTTCAGGTCAGAAATTCTCACTCCCAGGGCACCATTAAATATTTTTTTCCTCCCGGTAGAAAGAAGAGAAATTTGAATGTCGAAAGCGAGAGAAATGTACAAAATTAAATGAAACCAAATGAGGTGAAATGGAGGGAATTCATCCAGCTAGCAGAGAATGTCAGGAACACCGCACATGTAGAGAAAGAGTAAGTGGTAAGACCGATTTAGATTCCGTTTCAGTGGCATTGATTTTGCAGGAAGGTGTCTCTGTAGCCAGCCTGCACGATTAGTCCCCCCAATCAATGGCTCCACAGAGAATCTCTCGCTGGCAATATTTCCATAGGCCAAACGAGCCTAGGAAATTAGAGAGAAAAATGAGAGAGAGTAAAGAAGAGACAGAGAGAGTGAAAGAGAGGATAAAGAGTGGGAGAGAGAAAGAGAAGAGAGACAGAAAATGAGAGGGAGGTATAGAGACAGAGCGTCCCATGAAACAGAGAGATAAGGACATGGTCCCACAAAACAACACCACTTATATGTATTGTCTGCCAGCCAACACGCCTGCATTGTTTGTTTGCTATAATGACTGGCCTGCTGTAATTCTCTGGGTGACACTCCCTGTCCCTGTCCCTGTCCCTGTCCCTGTCCCTGTCCCTGTCCCTGTCCCTGCACCTCTCTTTGGACCTTCTGAGTGTTCAATTTAGTCAAGAGGGAAAAAACCTACACTTTTTCCCATCTTCAACAGTTTTTGTTGTAGTGTGGGTGTTACATGGAGGATTCACTCAAGCTACAAAAGTGTATATCCACAGGAAAACGTCCACATTTCCCCCTCTCTTGTGTTTGGGTAATGTGAGGGTGTTCTGATGTGAAGTGTTCTGAGTAGGCAGATAGGACGGAGAACTGAGCCCTGTAATTGTCTCAAACAGTGATTCCTGTGGCTCAGGGTGTGGGAGACCTCAGCCTGGATGTCAGAACTATGATTTGAGATGATTCAGAGTCAGGGATCAGGGTTTATTGCAGGTGTGCAAGGTTTGGAATGCATGCAGAGAGAAACCTGATGTTGAGGCTTTACATGTCTGGCCAACAGTTGGCTAGCTTCAGAGCTATATACATGTATTTTCTGTTGTAGAGGTAGAAAGGATGTTCTAGATCTATGGAAGTATAGTCTTGAAATATACAAATCTATTCCCCTCACCTTCATGTTGTATGGTTTGCTCTTTCACTGTATATCAATATTTCCTTATGCATCTACTTCTTCTTCAGTATGTTGTGTTGCTGTGACCTGGGCACCCCTGAGAATAAGACCCTGGTCTCAATGTGTTTCCCCTGAATAAATAAAGAATACGTTTAAAAAACAAAGAACGATGGCATGTCCCTGCATGCTGTAAGGTACTGATACTGACACAGACACAGCCCATAATGCTTCACTCCTGTCTCTGTACAATAAGCTGATCCCCTTGGTTCCCTTCCAAAAGGTATTAGATCTCAACCTGACTGACTGACTGGTCAGCTATGCAGAGCTTTAATCATCTCAATATAACACTGCGTCATCACTGGCCCAGCCGAGCCGGAGCATGTGTAGGCTACAACAGCCTAGGACGGCACAAAGCCCGATTTACATAGAAATGACCAAATTACCAAGCACAGGCCCCAGCAAATGGTTCCATCGTTCAAAGTGACTGACAAATAGTAATGACACACACACCTCTAATACGCTAAAAGCCGTGAGCCAACACTAACATTCAGAAAGGCCATGGAGCTATGAAGGGAGGAGAGGGAAAGTGCTGAATCAGCGATGTGCTGGTATTTTGTCATCAAGTGCCACATATCCCCTTGCCCTTCTCTGTATCGATTATCTCAGTACTCGCCAGTGATGTGGACAAAGCTCTGATGTCACAGTCAGGGCACACATAATCCCCTTGCCCTTCTCTGTATCGATTATCTCAGTACTCGCCAGTGATGTGGACAAAGCTCTGATGTCACAGTCAGGGCACACATAATCCCCTTGCCCTTCTCTGTATCGATTATCTCAGTACTCGCCAGTGATGTGGACAAAGCTCTGATGTCACAGTCAGGGCACACATAATCCCCTTGCCCTTCTCTGTATCGATTATCTCCGTACTCGCCAGTGATGTGGACAAAGCTCTGATGTCACAGTCAGGGCACACATAATTCCCTTGCCCTTCTCTGTATCGATTATCTCAGTACTCGCCAGTGATGTGGACAAAGCTCTGATGTCACAGTCAGGGCACACATAATCCCCTTGCCCTTCTCTGTATCGATTATCTCCGTACTCGCCAGTGATGTGGACAAAGCTCTGATGTCACAGTCAGGGCACACATAATCCCCTTGCCCTTCTCTGTATCGATTATCTCCGTACTCGCCAGTGATGTGGACAAAGCTCTGATGTCACAGTCAGGGCACACATAATCCCCTTGCCCTTCTCTGTATCGATTATCTCCGTACTCGCCAGTGATGTGGACAAAGCTCTGATGTCACAGTCAGGGCACACATAATCCCCTTGCCCTTCTCTGTATCGATTATCTCCGTACTCGCCAGTGATGTGGACAAAGCTCTGATGTCACAGTCAGGGCACACATAATCCCCTTGCCCTTCTCTGTATCGATTATCTCCGTACTCGCCAGTGATGTGGACAAAGCTCTGATGTCACAGTCAGGGCACACATAATCCCCTTGCCCTTCTCTGTATCGATTATCTCCGTACTCGCCAGTGATGTGGACAAAGCTCTGATGTATTTCGAAAACGTCAGGCATTAGGCGAGTACAGGTTTGTAGTGTATGGTGTTACGGCTGCAGATGCGCTGCCTGTTGTATATAGAAAGGTCACAGCCTCCCCGGTGTTATGCAAGCGGAACCATATGTCTGTCCAGCTCATTCAGACCGGCCAACATCTAGAACGCTGCATCACTTGCCTTGCACCATGCAAATCCTAAACTCACACTGCACTGCATTAGCATAGAAATATCTTGATTAAGAACACACGGCCACAACACAGCCCAGGTGGGTCTGAAGGAGCCTCACTCAAAAGCCAAATGATAGATTATCTCTGTGAATGCGATCAGTTATTCTTCCCCCTCTGAAAAACAGTCATTTCCATAAGCCTACTAATTCACATTTACATAGAGATGAAGCCTTATGCTAATGACCAAACTCAGTGTGCTTGAAACAGGCCTCTGTAGAGGCTGCACTGAGGCTTCAACAAGCTTCACCCAGAAGATTACACAAATCTGTCAGCCACGTTATTCAGGAGCCAGGGTGGGTTTTCACTCACTGAGAAGGAAAAGAAGAGAAAAGAAAGAGGGAAATGCTAGGACAGCACCTAGCCCTGACATGGAGGAGCTAATGTCATGCTTGGCTGCATCAGAAGCAGATAAACAGGACAGGATGTTAATACACAGGAGATGAGTAATTGCAAGGCATGCAAATGTAAAATTAACTTGTGACCTTTCTCTAACTTTCTCTCGCTCTCTTTTCAATGAAAGAGAGGAGTTTTTACACAGAAAGCCACCCAGCTATTGACACCAGTGTTAATTTGCTAGATGTTAGAGAGAGAGAGAGAGAGAGAGAGAGAGAGAGAGAGAGAGAGAGAGAGAGAGAGAGAGAGAGAGAGAGAGAGAGAAGGCTACAACCAGCACATAAAGTGGAGATAAACTACAGATATATACTCGCGTCTTGTCCAATGAAAACCACATAATGTATTGGCTATTATTTGAATAATGTATAACACCCAGTGCTTAATTTATAAATCGGGAGGTCCCGGAACACATAGTGTGAAAGAGAAAGGGGAAGGGGGATTATTGGGGTACCGGAAAAAAACGCAACGCAAACAGCGCAGCAGACAGAGTAAACAGCCAAGTAGCCTACTATATTTGGTGTTGAAACGGACAGCACTCTCCAAGGTGCTGATTAATTCAAAGCATTTTAGACGTCACTTGCAGTATGCCCACATACTTTAGTATAGCTGCGGGGCTTATAAAAGTTTTTCTAGACATCAATGTACACGACTTTGCAGAACACCTCATATGCATATGCACACATACTCAGCTATGGGGTTTACAAGACCCGAATTTCATATAATTTTCAAGAAATCAATGTAGCAGTAGAACAAATTGTACAATATCGGAATATAACTTCAAATAAAATAAATCAATGTAGGCTAGAACAGAAAACACATATGAGAATATATAGGCCTCCTGCCCATGTGATTATATGAAGCACATATTCAGATTACCTTCACAGTACAACAAAAAGTTCTTATAGAAAAACAATTTCCTACCTTAGTTTTCAAAACTTTCCACAATGGGGGCGGCAGGTAGCCTAGTGGTTAGAGCGTTGGGCCAATTAACGGAAGGTTGCTGGATTAAATCTCCAAGTTGACGAGATAGGAATCTTGTACACAGAAAGCCATTCTGGTCCATTCTATTTAACTCCTGAGAGTCAATTTCTTGCTCAAAGCCATGAGCGGGCTGTGACGTGTTTTACTCATTTTGAGTGTTAACTATAAAGCCTAATAAATAGTGGAGGTGCCGGTGGTGATGCTGAACTGGTGAGATTAGCGGCGCTGCTAGCTAAAGCATCGCCATCAGGAGCAGTTTGACCCTTAAAACTCCCCTCCGGCACTGACAGTTCTCTGGCTCGTTCTGGGTTCGATTCACCAACTTTCTCTGGATTTTTTTACTTGAAAAACGTAATCAAACTCGATTGCCTTTTCTTATGAATTTTCTATTTGGTTTTCCCACGAATCAAATCCTGTAAGGAGACGACTAGACAAGGCTACGTAACGTGATTAAGTATGGCCTCTTCACCAGCTGACCACCACTACCAAGGCCTGTGTCAAGATCAGTTATTTACCCCACCGGCCCTCCCATAATCTTTATGTACAAATAAGAGAGCAGGTCTGGAATCAGAGTGACAGGATAGGATGATTACAGAGAAGGATCATCGCGGTTTAACGTGATGGTTTTTCAGGGGGGCGGGAGAAATAGCGGGGAGGAATCTTAATTTAACGCTGATCGATTTAATTAGAATGTTTACAGTGCGAACCGTGAAACAATTCATAAATCATGCCGCGAGAGGTACCAGATCTGGTCAAACAGATGCAGGGACAAATAAAGTCAAATCTGAGAGGTGGCGGATCCTGTTAAGCACTAATAACACCCAAATGCTATTCAACTGTAAATGATTCGTCAAATTAAAAATCTGGATTTTCTGCAAGCTGTTTACAGTTTATACATTTCTCTGTAAGCGATGCACTGTCTGTAGCCTTGTGTATTACATGTTTTATTTACCTGTATGTAGCACATAACAAATAGACTGAAATCTGCACGTGAAAGGCTTGAGGTTTAATTTGTAAAGTAGGCCTTTTATCTGACAGATATAAAGCTGAGAGGACATATCTATTATCTGACCTACAGTATATAAAGCTGGGAGGACATATCTATTATCTGACCTACAGTATATAAAGCTGGGAGGACATATCTATTATCTGACCTACAGTATATAAAGCTGGGAGGACATATCTATTATCTGACCTACAGTATATAAAGCTGGGAGGACATATCTATTATCTGACCGATATAAAGCTGGGAGGACATATCTATTATCTGACCGATATAAAGCTGGGAGGACATATCCTATTATCTGACCTACAGTATATAAAGCTGGGAGGACATATCTATTATCTGACCTACAGTATATAAAGCTGGGAGGACATATCTATTATCTGACCTACAGTATATAAAGCTGGGAGGACATATCTATTATCTGACCTACAGTATATAAAGCTGGGAGGACATGTCTATTATCTGACCGATATAAAGCAGGGAGGACATATCTATTATCTGACCTACAGTATATACAGCTGGGAGGACATGTCTATTATCTGACTGATATAAAGCAGGGAGGACATATCTATTATCTGACCTACAGTATATAAAGCTGGGAGGACATATCTATTATCTGACCTACAGTATATAAAGCTGGGAGGACATATCTATTATCTGACCTACAGTATATAAAGCTGGGAGGACATATCTATTATCTGACCTACAGTATATAAAGCTGGGAGGACATATCTATTATCTGACCTACAGTATATAAAGCTGGGAGGACATGTCTATTATCTGACCGATATAAAGCAGGGAGGACATATCTATTATCTGACCTACAGTATATACAGCTGGGAGGACATGTCTATTATCTGACTGATATAAAGCAGGGAGGACATATCTATTATCTGACCTACAGTATATAAAGCTGGGAGGACATATCTATTATCTGACCTACAGTATAGAAAGCTGGGAGGACATGTCTATTATCTGACCGATATAAAGCAGGGAGAACATATCCTATTATCTGACCTAAAGTATATAAAGCTGGGAGGACATATCTATTATCTGACTGATATAAAGCTGGGAGGACATATCCTATTATCTGACCAATATAAAGCTGGGAGGACAAATCCTATTATCTGACCGATATAAAGCTGGGAGGACATATCCTATTATCTGACCTATATAAAGCTGGGAGGACATGTCCTACAGTAATGTGTTTATCCTTCTTTACTGTACAATGTTTAATTTACAGTACCAGTCAAAAGTTTGGACACACCTGTAGGTCAGCTTTGCACACTCTTGGCATTCTCTCAACCAGCTTCATGAGGTAGTAACCTGGAATGCATTTCAAATAACAGGTGTGACTTAATTTGTGAAATTTCTTTCCTTCTTAATGCATTTGAGCCAATCAGTTGTGTTGTGACAAGGTAGGGGTGGTATACAGAAGATAGCCCTATTTGGTAAAAGACCAAGTCCATATTATGGCAAGAACAGCTCAAATAAGCAAAGAGAAACGACAGTCCATCATTACTTTAAGACATGAAGGTCAGTCAATCTGGAAAATATCAAGAACATTGAGTTTCTTCAAGTGCAGTTACAAAAACCATCAAGTGCTATGATGACCAAGTGCTAATACCTATGTTTTACTCTAATACTTATTTTTTACTTGCAAATTTCACTGTTGGTTAGGGCCTGTAAGTAAGCATTTCACTGTAAGGTCTAGACCTGTTGTATTTGGCACAAATGACAAATACACTTTGATTTGATTTGACATAACTGGCTTTCATGAGGACCGCCACAGGAAAGAAAGACCCAGAGTTACCTCTGCTGCAGAGGATAAGTTCATTAGAGTTGCCAGCCTAAGAAATTGAAGCCAAAATAAATGTTTCACAGAGTTCAAGTAACAGACACAGCTCAACATTAACTGTTCAGAGGAGACTGCGTAAATCAGGCCTTCATGGTCAAATTGCTGCAAAGAAACCACTACTAAATAAGAATAAGGCTTGGGCCAAGAAACACGAGCAATGGATATTAGACCAGTAGAAATCTGTCCTTTGGTCTGATGAGTCTAAATGAGACATTTTTTATTTCAACCACCTTGTTTTTGAGAGTTGCAGAGTAGGTGAATGGATGCTCTCTGCATGTGTGCTTCCCACTGTGAAGCATGGAGGAGGAAGTGTGATGGTGTGGGGGTGCTTTGCTGGTGACACTGTCAGTGATTTATTCAGAATTCAAGGCACACTTAACCAGCATGGCTACCACAACATTCTGCAGTGATACGCCATCCCATCTGGTTTGCTCTTAGTGGGACTATCATTTGCTTTTCAACAGGACAATGACCCAACACATCTCAAGGCTGTGTAAGGACTATTTGACCAAGAAGGAGAGTGATGGAGTGCAGCATCAGATCACCTGGCCTCCACAATCACCCGACATTAACCCAATTGAGATGGTTTGGGATGAGTTGGACTGCAGAGTGAAGGAAAAGCAACCAAGTGCTCATCGTATGTGGGAACTCCTTCAAGACTGTTATAAAATCATTCCAGGTGAAGCTGGTTGAGAGAATGCCAAGAGTGTGCAGAACTGTCATCAAGGCAAAGGGTGGCTACTTTGAAGAATCTAAAATATTTATATTTTTTAACGCTTTTTTGGTTAATATATGGTTCCGTGTGTTATTTCATAGTTGAATGAGTAGGTGTGTTTAAACTTTTGACTGGTACTGTACATTAAAAACACCAAAAACGTTGATTTAAAAACAGGATATGTCCCATGTTAAATGGAATATGTGAGAAAATACCGGTTGACACATTTTCCACGATACATATCACCACCAAAATCAGACCGTCTTGACTGCATATTTCCTATAGAAGTTTTCTCATGAAATACCAGTGGAGGCTACTGAGGGGAGGAAGGCTCATAATAATGACTGGAAAGGAGCAAATAGAATGCCGTCAAATTATGTGTTTGATGTATTTGATACCATTCCACCTATTTGGCACCAGTCATTACCACGAGCCCGTCCTCTCCAATTAAGGTGCCACCAACCTCCTGTGTTGGATACAATCTCTTTTTCAATAGACACCTGGTCCAGGATGATTGAATGAAAGAATGCTCTAGTATTACATGGTGAGAGAATATAGACTAGTTGTTTCAGCTATAATTGAATGAGAAGATGCTGGGGTACAATGAGAGCAGCAGACCAGTGTTATGGAAGATTACAGGGCGGATGTAATCTTTTCCATAATTGCTGAGTGCAGCAGGTTGGCCAGGCACTGAAAGAATGGACAACAGCTGGAGAGCTGTATGAGTGTTCCCCAGTGAATGATTTACTCTGACAGAGCCCTGCACAAACCAATTCCCCCACTCCACTCAACTCCACCATACAACTGTGCCGAGCCGCACGGCCATCAGATCTTAGGGAAATACGCTCTGCTCGAGAGGACCTCGTTTATAGGTTTTTATATTTTAACACACATGCAGTACACACACTGGCAATATCTGCCTATCTATCTCCCTGTCTTTCTATTGCTTTCTCTCTCTATCTCTCTATCACACACACAATCACACAAACAAATTTGAAAGCAGAACCAGCCTCTATAGATTAATGCAGTTGTGGGGATATACAGTAGACACATACAGTACAGATGCATATAAAAACAGATAACCCTCTGGGATAAAAAATAATCATAAAAAAATGTCCACCCTTTTACACAATTATCCCTCTACCAGTCACGTAATCACATTTTATAAATGGCATAACCAAAACTCTATAATCATATGCAACTGTATGTGTTTTGAGTTCAATTTATTGTAAATTCATTTAAATTAGGAAATTAAATAGGTCTAGCTACCTCTCCATCTTCCTGCGTGCCTTCCTACCTCTGTCTCTGCATTGAGGGTTAAACAGGGTAACCCTGCTCTGACCGAACCAGGCATAATGCCAGCTTGCCTGCCTGGCTGGCACACCACACAGTTCTCTCCCTTCCCTTCCTCTAGCCCCCCATTCTCCGTGCCAGCCTGTGCCATCCCAGGTCCTGCTCTACACCACCCCCCCAACTCACTGCCCCTAAATTACCTTGTCCCACAGCCTTGGCCGTGCTGCCCAGTCCCTACCCTCCTCTAGCCCACCAATCCCCTAATACCCTTGCACCTCTCTAGCTCCCCAACCTTGATCTGTGTCCCCATTACCTGGCCTCCATCCCCCAGTCTAAGCCCCATGATTTCCGCTAAGTCCTCGCACCCTCCGGTACCCCAGCATGTGCTCTACTACCCCACAGTCCGAGCCCCTTGATGTACCTCAGTCCCCTCTCCCTCCAGTCCCCAGTCCGTGCTCTCCAGTCCTTCAATACCCCTGCCATGGCCTTCAGCCAGTCACAGCTTTATAATGAAGTCACTCACTGACACACACAGACAGACAGGAAGTGCCATGCACTGCGCAGCCATGAAGGAATGCCAGTTATGTCCGTCCACTAGCCCAAGATGTGCACATGGCCACCTCTCTAAAGCAAGCCAGGCTTGATAGTCCCCTGGGATCTGACAACTGAGGCCCAGTTGTTGCTCTGTGATGTTTTGTTGAGATTATTTTTGTGGAGGCTATTTACACTGAGTTGACATTCACAACTATGACATCTTTATTGAAGTGAATGCAAAACAATATTGTTTGGTAGAAATTGCATTAAGTGAATATAAAACCATTTATACTCTATTTATATATCAAATAAATGAGTATCCCTGTTTTCAAATGACAGCCTGACCTGTTGAAAAACAAAGAACAATAACAGCTGAGCTTCAATACACAGCTGTGTCTCACCAGCTCACAGGATTCTGGGTTGTGTGAGTGTGTGTGTGTTTATGGGGGTTCAACCTAGCTTCCTCAGGTGTGTCTGCATTTTGGGAGCCTCTGGAATGCAGACCAGAGAGAGAAGATCTGTGTTTTTACCTATTCTCTCTATAGGCTCAGGCTCCATCCAGAAACAAACAACTCTAGCTCCTACCCCCAAAGCACTTTATGTAGATCTGAAAATATTAGATAGCTAGGTATAAGAAATATGGTGGTAGCTTGCCCTAGGTTAGGAGGAAGGTTTGCCATTTTGGATATAGTAGCTTCCAATCCAATACTTTCAAATCCAAGTGTAGGATGTAGGGCTAGGGGTTGTTTTGGATAGAGCCTCAGGACTACAGAGAGCAGAGCCTCTGCCAGCTTATAGTACACAACTGCCTGTGCCTGCCTGGCTCCCTGGCCGCCCTGTGACACAAACAGAGCATGAATAGGCCCAGAGGACGGCCATAGATGCCTGGCCCCTGCACCCTGCATGGCTAACTAGCTCACACGTCCAGATAGATTTAATTTTAAAAAAGCTGACATTACCAGTGGCCAATGAGGAGTTGCCATAATGAGGCCACGTCACATAGGGGACTTGGAGAGTTCACTGCCTCAGTGTAGACGGTGGGATGGTGGTGGGATAGAGGGGAGGCGGCAGTAAGTTTTGTGAGGTTTGTGGCCAGTTGACACAAGCCAGACATTTGAGTAAGAGGACGAACATTTGATCTGTTAGGAGGGGTTCTGACAAAAAGGCTTTGATATATGCCGCTAGTGTTATATAAATCCAATCCATTAGAAGTGACATGAGCCCTGGTGCAAATAAATACGTAAAAAAAAACACTTTTGTTTTCCATTTAGCTAACCACTGTAGACAGATGCTAGGCAGGGACATGGGTGGAGAAGGGAGAGGGGGTGGATGGAATGATGGTGGGGTGCAAGTCTAGTTTAGGCATGCAGACCTAGACTTAGTATTGATTTTAATCCCTCGGGTCTGCAGCCCGTCGTAAATCTGCTGGAAGGTTGGTCCTTATCTCCCCCATATACCCCTCTGACTCCCTCTTCCCCAGAACACTGTTAAAATTACCTGTTTTCCCCCTCCACAGCAGTCAGTGCACTTATTGATCCCCAAATCGCTATTGCAGGACCGGCAAGCAGGCAGACATGCAAAGGCAGGCAGCTAGCCCTGCTAAAGCCTCCAGATCCAGCTGCTCAAACCCCAGCCGCGACTCAGGCCGCTAATCGCTCCCTAATAGGGAGAAACACAGATCGATGACAGTGACACGCGTAGTGGACACCATGGGTTGTGTTTTCATAGAAGTCAAGATAAGGCACCTCATAGTGCATAAACCCTTCTCATTGTTAAAGTGAGGCTCTTTCCTAAGGCCCCCTCCTCTCCCCTCCCTAACCCTACATCTACCAGGAACAGGATTAAATGTTTTGGAGCGCCCTACAGCTCGCTATCAACAAAAGGTGTAAAAGGGAACCAGATGAGATCAGGGATAGAAGGAGGAGATTGAGGGATAGAAAACCATTAGCTGGAAACCATTAGCCCTTCATACATTTATCACTGACACACCTATGATGTGCCTCCAGCATGTCTTGATAAGCAGATCACAGTAACCTGAAAGGTCACTGTGGAACTAATGAGAAAGAGACTCACTTCAGTTTGAGAAATCAAATAAATAGTGTGCTTCCAAGATGTAGCAGTTTATGTAACAATAACAAAAAAGGGGCCTCAGGTTAGCAGATGGATTTGGTCAATGCCTTCACCCTGTCTGATGATAAAATTAACCCTTCAAATAAACTAATGAGGTGTCCATTTGTATCAAATAAATGCCGTGGCTCCATGATATAATGGTCTAGGGAACAATAACAAAAAGGCCTCAGGGAAAAAGATGGGTTAGGAACAGTGGAGGCTGCTGAGGGGAGGACGGCTCATAATAATGGCTGGAACGGAGCAAATGGAATGGCATCAAACCATGTTAAGGTGCCACCAACCTCATGTGGTTAGGAACAGCGAGGTCAAATCCTTTGTCTTACATTAAAATGAAACATTTAACAACCCTTTTAAAAACTTTTACATGAGGCTGAATTCAAATAGTGAAGTCATCACCAGTAGTAGTTTTGTTAATATATTTGTCACGGATCCCTCTGGAACTTTCGTTGCGCACACCTGGCCCCTATTCCCACTGATTGTATATGTATACAGTTGAAGTCGGAAGTTTACATACACTTAGGTCATCAAAACTCGTTTTTCAACCACTCCACAATTTTTTTGTTAACAAACTAGTTTTTGCAAGTTGGTGAGCATGACACAAGTAATTTTTCAAACAATTATTTACAGACAGATTATTGCACTTATTATTCACTGTATAACAATTCCAGTAGGTCAGAGTTTACATACACTAAGTTGACTGTGCCTTTAAACAGCTTGGAAATTTCCAGAAAATTATGTCATGGCTTTAGAAGCTTCTGATAAGCTAATTGACATCATTTGAGTCAATTGGAGGTGTACCTGTGGATGTATTTCAAGGCCTACCTTCAAACTCAGTGCCTCTTTGCTTGATATCATGGGAAAATCAAAAGATATCAGCCAAGACCTCAGAAAAACAATTGTAGACCTCCACAAGTCTGGTTCATCCTTGGGAGCAATTTCCAAATTCCTGAGGGTTCCACGTTCATCTGTACAAACAATAGTACACAAGTATAAACACCATGGGACCGCGCAGCCGTCATACTGCTCAGGAAGGAGACGCGTTCAGTCTCCTTTAGATGAACGTACTTTGGTGAGAAAAGTGCAAATCAATCCCAGAACAACAGCAAAGGACCTTGTGAAGATGCTGGAGGAAACAGGTACAAAAGTATCTATATCCACAGTAAAACGAGTCCTATATCGACATAACCTGAAAGGCCGCTCAGCAAGGAAAGAAGCCACTGCTCCAAAACCGCCATAAAAAGCCTGACTACGGTTTGCAGCTGCACATGGGAACAAAGATCGTACTTTTTGGAGAAATGTCCTCTGATCTGATTAAACAAAAATATAACTGTTTGGCCATAATGACCATTATTATGTTTGGAGGAACAACGGGGAGGTTGCAAATGGGTCTTCCAAATGGACAATGACCCCAAGCATACTTCCAAAGTTGTGGCAAAATGGCTTAAGGACAACAAAGTCAAGGTATTGGAGTGGCAATCACAAAGCCCTGACCTCAATCCTATAGAAAATTTGTGGGACAGAACTGAAAAAGCATGTGCGAGCAAGGAGGCCTACAAATCCGATTCAGTTACACTAGCTGTCAGGAGGAATGGGACAAATTTCACCCATCTTATTGTGGGAAGTTTGTGGAAGGCCACCTGAAATGTTTGACCCAAGTAAAAAAAAATTAAAGCGATGCTACCAAATACTAATTGAGTGGAGGTAAACTTTCGGCCCACTTGGAATGTGATGAAAGAAATAAAAGCTGAAATAAATCATTCTCTCTACTATTATTCTGACAGTTCACATTCTTCAAATAAAGTGGTGATCCTAACATGGAATCTTTACTAGGATTAAATATCAGGAATGGTGAAAAACTGAGTTTAAATGTATTTGGCTAAGGTGTATGTAAACTTCTGTCTTCAACTGTATATGTGCCCTTTATTCACCATGGTGCTGTTGATTATTGTTACAATGTCCGTTGGTGTGTGTGAGTACCTGTGCCTTTTGGCTTTCGTGCCATTGTGGATCGCGCAGATGATTACGGGCCTCATCCCATGTGATAATCTTTGTGAGTTTGTGTATTTATTCAAGGTACTCCTCGCTCTTTTGTTTTGGGTTTCAACCCCGTGTTTTTGTTATGTGTTTGCTTGCTCTTCGTCCCCGTGCCTTTAAACGTCATGCCGTAATTTGGGCTAAATAACAAACCCTATTACTCATTCCTGCGTCTGTCTCCCGAATCCATTATGAAAACTTGACAACCCTTACCACAAATGACTGTTAAAATAGCACCACCAAGACAAACCATTAATATTTGCACGTTATGATAATGTAAGATAGTTCTAATAAGCTTATGATACATTCCTCTGTTAAATTAATATTGAAGAAAAAAAGTATTACTTAAAATGACCATGAACAGCAGAAAATGTCCCAGATTGTGCCTTTAAAGAGAGCTGGATAAGGGCAGGGGGGTGAGAGCTTTCAGTTGGGCAATGCCTAACGGTCTGCCTGTCAGAGAGAGACTCAGAGTTCCCTGGTAACAGGCTCTGAGGGCATGGCATTTCAACAGCACAATGGGTGCACTGTAGTGGACAGGGATGGGACAGGGCCCTTTATATGAAAACCCCAGGACTGCACACACAGAACAGGCACATTTTTGACCCATCATTGTACCCTGCTGAAGAAGAATTGAACATGAAAAACATGGTCTGACAACTTAAATTACAATATATTTAACAAAAAGACAGGAAGATTGGAATGTTACAATGCACATTGAATTAGTGAAGTAGATTGCAATTGTGAATGTCAAAAACTGGTTAACAGATACAGTATTCACATACTTACAGCATGTACAACAAATATAACTGGGTCATGAAATTAAGACTATAGATACAAACATAAGACAACCAAATATACGAAAACAAGTGTTTGCTTTGAAAGTTGATTGTACAGTAGGCTAGAGCTTCTATAAAAGGATGAGACAGGTGACAAATTGTACATCACAAATTCATGTGTCAACAAATACTAAACTATTTAGGAGTAATCTATTAAGGCTTGGTTCTCATGATCAAGCAGTCAGTTTCTTATTGTACATATTAAAGACAATGCACCCTGACACCACAATAGTTGATTCCTATTAATAAACAACTGTGTATCAAAATGGAACAATTGAAGGCTGACCATTAAACCTAAATAGGTACAAAGATGCATTGGCTCTCATCCAGTGGAGGCTGCTGAGGGGAGGATGGCTCATAATAATGGCTGGAACCGAGCAAATGGAATGGAATCAAACCATGTGTTCGATGTATTTTATACAATTCCACCTATTCTGCCCCAGCCTTTACCATGAGCCAGTCCTCCCCAAGTAAGGTGCCACCAACCTCCTGTGCTCTCATCGTGTTATTCTATTGCAGTTATCTTTTGAGGCTGGGTGAAAATAAATTATGGCATATCCTGCAAGAAGCCCAAAAACAACATCAATATTTTATCCTGACAAATAAAGTAGGCAAAACATTGGTTCACACAAGAGGTAGTTCATTAAAATATTCAAAAACATTTCAACTGATACACGTTAATCTGGTACAGGTGTGTGGTTACTGGGCTGGGTAACTGATTAGCAGCACACGTCATTCTGTGTGGCAGGTGCGTAACACAGAACCATATATTTGAGAGGAATCAGAAACACGCTCACAGCTGGTGGTATTTCTCCTTGCAATGCGATATGTGTTTGTATAATCTGTCTATTCGGTTCTGTAGTACAGCCGCGTGTTCATAGGAGAGAAAACCTAATTCCGGAGACAAAGGTTCGCTGTCTCTGTACAGCTCGAGAAGCCGAGTCCTGGTGTCCCTGCGCCGGTGCAGTTCTATCACTCGCTGCGCTGTCCTCTTTCTGAACACAGACACGGAGCCCAAGACCGTGCTGTGGTACTTCTCCCACATATCAAGCACCCGGTATCCATGTACAAGCCCTGCCTCGTTGTCTATGAATACCAGGTCACCGCGGGGCGTTCTGAGCAGGTTGTTGGTCTCCCTCTCCATCACGCGCGAGTCCCACTGCAGGCTAAATAGGTTGCTAACGAGCCTGTCGAAGTTAGCAGACAGGTAGTCCAATATTATCAGGTCGGTCCACTGCATTAGCTCGAGCAACTCCGCAGTCGTTTTGTTCCCCAGCTCCCCTTGCAGAGGACGCAGCCCCTTGCTCTCCTGGCGCAGCGGAGCAGGTGTGACTACCCCGGTCAGGTTGGCGACCCACTCCGTGAGTGAAACAACCGCCCGCTCACTCCACTGTAAACCGCCAATTCTTCTCCTAACAGAAGCCCATTGTTCACTGTCAACGTTCAACTGGGCAAGGATGAGAGGCGGTAGATTTGTAATACCTAGCAAATTAGCCAGGTAATAAGTCAGCGTTTCCCCCTGCACCTGGTCCGCGTTTATTCCATAACGCACGCAAGCTTTGGCTCCGTCCGAAAAAGTGGCCAGCTGATTGGATATTCTACCACAGCCCGGCTCCAGTCTGACTATGCGGCGTCCCCGGGCTCTCTCTCTCCAAGCCCGGGCATGTTCCTCACTGAAGCTGGCGGGAAGCTGAGCCTCCAGCCATTCACTCCAAAAAATACCCTCAACGAGCGAGCCAAATTTGTCCGGGACCTCCCTCTGTAGTGACCCCTTGTTATCTACATTCATATGGTAATCTCTGCTTCCTAAATAGCCAATTTGATCCCTAACACCAGTAACGTTGCGGACATCGAGTCTGCCCCCCAAGTGCAGTCTCTGTGCCACTGGAACAGCGAGCAGAGCACGGAAAGTTTTAGCGGAGATGTCCGGTGATGGCCCAACGTGAAAGGACTTCGGTAACTGTAGCCCCCGTTTGTATCTCTCCAGCCGACTCTCCAGCCTGCTCCAGACGTAGAATACACAGGCACAAGTGCAGAGAAAAAGCAGTGCAAGTAAGTTCGCGGACACAGCCCTCATGTTTACTGACAGCCGCCCTTCCCTTTGTTGCGCAGAGACAACTCGCACAACCCCAACGGTAATGCTGTTCGCATATCTGTTCCGCTTGGGTGAAATAAAATCCTTATCCGTCGATATGAGTCTTATTTATCGGACGAGCTTTTTTTCATAATAGCTGGTTTCCGACCGCGAACGGCTTTCTCTCTGCGTCTCCATCTCTCCGGTCTTCACTGGGTGAGGCTGGTTTAGTTTGATTTGTGTAGCTACTAGCTTCGGCTCAGATACTAGGATGAGGAACACGTGACTCAGGTTGCGAGCTGGTAGGCGTATCATGGGAAGTGGTGGGTCCTATGGAAGCGGTACTTTGGAGAGCTACACATCCAGAGGAAGTGCGGCTAGGCACCCGATGGTACACGATTCTGTCAGAATCAGACAGCACTTTATTTAATTGTTTCAGGGTTGGAAATAATTCATTCCAATTGTTCACGTGAAACGTATAATTACGAAAGAGTGCTCCTGAAACAAGTTTCAGGGACTTGATCCATGCAGTCCACTTAAATATCCCAAACCAAAAACATAATATAGGCTAACATATAAAGGTCCACTGCAACCATTTTTTCAATATCAAATAATTTCTGGGTAACAATTAAGCACTTTACTGTGATTAACTCAAAATTATAAAAGAAAATAAACAAATAGCTTCTTGGCAAAGAGTAATTTCTCAAGCAAGAATTTTGCTAGGGCTGTCTGAGTGGGGGAGGGGGGTACTGAAAATGTGCTGTTATTGGCAGAGGTTTGGCTCTCTTCCTTTTTGGTCTAACAAAAGTAATTTACTGCATGGCCAAAACTCCCTCACCAAAATAGGCTGACATTTCAGGTGGTCTTTAAAACCGCTCAACATTAATAGGGTATTATCATTCACTCAGTATCATTTCAACCTACTCGTGTTGAAATATACTGAACAGCCAATCAGAATCAATTTTCCCCACAAAAAGGCTTTATTCCAGACAAAAATAATTCTCAGTTTTATCGACTGTCCAGGTGGCAGATCTGAGATGATTCCTGCAGGTGAAGAAGCCAGATGTGGAGGTCCTGGGCTGGTGTGGTTACACAAGGTATGCGGTTGTGAGGCTGGTTGGATGTAATTCTCTAAAACAAGATGGCTTATGGTAGAGATGAACATTCAATTCTCTGACAATAGCTCTGGTGGACATTCCTCTAGTCAGTATGCCAATTGCACACTCCCTCAACTTGAAACATCTGTAGCATTGCGTTGTGACAAAACTGCACATTTTAGTGAAGGTGCGCTATTTAACCAACTTCTGAATATGGCACACATTTTGGGTGGCTGGATTGCCTTGACAAAATAGAAATGCTCACTAACAGGAATGCAAATAGATTTGTGCACACAATTTCAGCTCATGAATCATAAACGCTTTACATGTTGGGTTTAGATTTTTGTTCAGCATATTTAAAACAGTCAATCACCTTTTTGACTGCACTGGCCCTTCAACATCTATGCTTCCTTTTTAGTTAATTTCTGACTATGACCTAAGTATTCTTTCCTTGCTGTGACCTCAAATAAGTATGCTTCTTGCCTCATGCTCTAATGTATAAGAGCCCGTTTTCTTCACACATGGCAATGCAACATTGTGGATTGGCATTAGGCCTATAAGCTACTCATTGAACGCAAATAATTAAACATTCTGTGTGCTGTCTTATATGCCTTGGCCGGGTTTCCAATTGTGATGGAACTTAAAGGCGCTGCTTGGTCAATATGAGGTCTGCATTGGCTGTGCAGCATTTATGGTGTTATGGCCTCTTCAGAAGTCAGGGCATTCTTGCACTTTGCCGAGCAGCACAGAACAGTTGTGAAGAAAGTAAGTTTGTGTTTGTACAGTCGTGGCCAAAAGTTGAGTGACACAAATATTAATTTCCACAAAGTTTGCTGCTTCAGTGTCTTTAGATATTTTTTGTCAGATGTTACTATGGAATACTGAAGTATAATTACAAGCATTTCATAAGTGTCAAAGGCTTTTATTGACAATTACATGAAGTTGATGCAAGAGTCAATATTTGCATTGTTGACCCTTTTTCAAGACTTCTGCAATCCGTCCTGGCATGTTGTCAATCAACTTCTGGGCCACTGATGGCAGCCCATTCTTGCATAATCAATGCTTGGAGTTTGTCAGAATTTATGGGTTTTTGTTTGTCCACCCGCCTCTTGAGGATTGACCACAAGTTCTCAATGGGATTAAGGTCTGGGGAGTTTCCTGGCCATGGACCCAAAATATTGATTGATTGTTTTGTTCCCCGAGCCACTTAGTTATCACTTCTGCCTTATGGCAAGGTGCTCCATCATGCTGGAAAAGGCATTGTTCGTCACCAAACTGTTCCTGGATGGGTGGGAGAAGTTGCTCTCAGGATGTTGTTACCATTCTTTATTCATGGCTGTGTTCTTAGACAAAATTGTGAGCGAACCCACTCCCTTTGTGTCATTCTCAACTTTTGGCCACGACTGTACAGGACCTCCCACCCTCACCTACTATGATCCAATCATGTCAACGCGGAGTCCTCTGCATTGTTCCAAGGTTTGAGAGGCCCACAGTGATGCGGTACAGAGCTCAATTTGGCCTCTGTGTGCCTCCAGGGGCTCTGCTATTGCATCAAACCATCCGTATGGTGCCTCCAACCATAAAAATCAGACCAAGTATAAGTTGTCTTTTATGCTTGCAAGTGATTTAAAGTTGCATATTTACTACAACAGATGAAGATATAACATATGTTTCACCAAACACCACGCAGAGAATGGTTGAAGCATGTGTCGATACTGATGGAAGCTCTGCTCTTGGATTGGCTTTCTTCATTCAAATATTTCCTGAACATTAGAAGTATTTCATAATACTGGCGACGGATGAACTCCTAGAGAGATAACCACCTATGGCTGCAAGTATTGAGGGGGCTTGTTCAATGGTTACTCAATAAAATGTACTAAATCACAGATTGGGCACATCATTGCGCATCTGTTATGCTAAACCAAGGCTGTTGTGTCTGCCGATAAGAATGTGGTGATTGACAGAGTTGAAAGCCTTGGCCAGGTCGATGAATACAGCTGCACAATATTGTCGGTTATGATATCATTTAGGACCTTGAGCGTGGCTGAGGGGCATCCATGACCAGCTCAGAAACCAGATTACATAGCGGAGATGGTACGTTGGGATTCAAAATGGTCAGTGATCTGTTTGTGAACTTTGCTTTCGAAGACTTTAGAAAGGCAGGGTGGGATAGATATAGGTCTGCAGCAGTTATGTAGCAGTGTCTCCCCCTTTGAAGAGGGGAATGACCGCGGCAGCTTTCCAATCTTTGGGCATTGATGATGCAAGGTTATTTTGTACTTTATCACTCGTGCTCATTGTAATTATATTATGTATACATTTCAACATTACTGTAATGTTTATTTCAGCACATTTGCCCGAGTTTCATGTGTACAAGTCCAATAGGCTGTTTAGTCTATTGCCATGTAACTAGGCCTTATGCCTGCTGTAGAGTATAGCCTTTGCTGTTATATACCTACCTGTACTAGCTTATACAGCCATGTCATATGTATTATAGCAGTGCTATAGCCTAAGTTATCATTCTCTTTCCTTTCAGAACCATAGTTCATGTCAGTTCTCACTGGACATGATTCTCAGTTATCTGAACCATGAGTGGTCAGGTGTGTGTGAGAGAATGCAGAAATCTTCCATTAAACTCCCCTTAACCTGGACATCCGCCTCATCCTGGTTCTGAATTGACATTCGGCATTGGTAGCCTATTGAGCCTCCAACCCCCGTAATCTCTGACACCCAGAGCATCTGTCCACAAGAGACTACAACCTTGTGATAGTTATTACTGAATCGGATGCAGCTGAGGAGAAACTAAACACTAGGTGAATGTAGTGACGAATATGGTAAAAAATTGGGGTAAGGTTGTAGAGAATCGAAGGACACTGAATATAGTATCAACCCTTAGGTGCTGGCTTAAGGCTGGTAGCAACCACTTTATTTAACCTTTTGACTAGGCAAGTCGGTTAAGAATACATTTTTATTTACAATGACGGCCTACACCGGCCAAACCCCGATGATGCTGGGCCAATTGTGCACCGCCCTATGAGAATCCCTATCACAGCCGGTTGTGATACAGCCTGGAATAGAACCAAGGTGTCTAGTGATGCCTCAAGCACTGAGATGCAGTGCCTTAGACCGCTGCGCCACTCGGGAGCCCCTAAACTTAACTTGGTTGAGTTTACAAAAAACAGATCAGCTATAGGTCAACCTCACTGACTGGGGTTGACCATATGGGTGTCATTCCTGATTTTATTATATATTTTTTAAAGTATAATGTGTATGTTACCCATTATGACAACCTGCACCTCCTTGCCATCCAAGTGACAGGATAAACCAACAAGTAAACCACAGAGTACATGTAATTACTTGGTGTTTCACAGGATTTAGATACTTAATATGATCTGACCCTTTTATCAACTTTTGCCTAAAATGACATACCCTTCAGGACCTGAAGCAAGGATATGCATATTCTTGATACCATTTGAAAGGAAACACTTTGAAGTTTGTGGAAATATGAAATTAACGTACGAGAATATAACACCTTAGATCTAGTAAAACACAATACAAACAAAAAACATGCATTTTTATTTTTTTAATCTTTCAAATGCAAGAGAAAGGTCTGACTTTAAGATAGGAGTCTAGGTGTAATTTAGACTTTGGCCACCAGATGGCGGCAGTATGTGTGCAAAGTTTCAGACTGATCCAGTGAAGAATTACATTACTGCACAATATTTTGTATCAAGTCTGCAAGGAGTTTGCTCAAATATGCCAACTTGGTCAATTGATACTTTTTCAAGTACATTTTCAGCAAAAAAATTAACGTGTTTTATTTTCAGAAAACTTAGCATGTGTAAATATTTGTATGAACATAAGATTCAACAACTGAGACGTAAACTGAACAAGTTCCACAGACACGTGACTAACGGAAATTGAATGTGTCCCTGAACAAAGGGCAGGTTCAAAATCAAAAGTAAAGTCAGTATCTGGTGTGGCCACCAGCTGCATTAAGTACTCCAGTGCATCTCCTCCTCATGGACTGCACCAGATTTACCAGTTCTTGCTGTGAGATGTTACGCCACTCCACCAAGGCACCTGCAAGTTCCCCGACATTTCTGGGGGGAGTTACCCTAGTCCTAACCCTCTGATCCAACAGGTCCCAGACGTGTTCAATGGGATTGAGATCCGGGCTCTTCACTGGCCATGACAGAACTGACATTCATGCACAGAACGAGCAGTATGGCTGGTGGCATTGTCATGCTGGAGAGTCATGTCAGGATTAGCCTGCAGGAAGGGTACCACATGAGGGAGGAGGATGTCTTCCCTGTAACGCACAGTGTTGAGATTGCCTGCAATGACGACAAGCTCAGTCCGATGATGCTGTGACACACCGCACCAGACCATGACGGATCCTCCAAATTGATCCCGCTCCAGAGTACAGGTCTCTGTGTAATGCTCATTCCCTCGACGATAATCACGAATCCGACCATCAACTCATCACTCTGACCATCACTGTAGACAAAACTGCAACTCGTCAGTGAAGAGCACTTTTTGCCAGTACTGTCTGGTCTAGCGACGGTGGGTTACAACAGGCCTACAAGCCCTCAGTCCAGCCTCTCTTAGCTAATTGCGGAAAGTCAGACCACTGATGGAGGGATTGTGTTCCTGGTGTAACTCGGGCAGTTGTTGTTGACATCTGTACCTGTCCCGCAGGTGTGCTGTTCGGATGTACCGATCCTGTGCAGGTGTTGTTACACGTGGTCTGCCACTGTGAGGACGATCCGCTGTCCATCCTGTCTCCCTGTAGTGCTGTCTGAGGCGTCTCACAGTACGGACATTGCAATGTATTTCCCTGGCCACATCTGCAGTCCTCATGCCTCCTTGCAGCATGCCTAAGGCACATGCATGCAGATGAGCAAGGACCCTGGACATCTTTCTTAAGGTGTTTTTCAGAGTCGGTTGAAAGGCCTCTTTAGTGTCCTAAGTTTTCGTAACTGACCTTAATTGCCTACTGTCTGTAAGCTGTTAGTGTCTTAACAACAGTTTCACAGGTGCATGTTCATTCATTGTTTATGGTTCATTGAACAAGCATGGGAAACTGTGTTTAAACCTTTTACAATGAAGATCTGTTTTATTTATTTAACCTTTATTTAACCAAATCAACAAATATTTTAGATTCTTCAAAGTAGCTTGCCTTTGCCTTGATGACAGCTTTGCACATTCTTGGCATTCTCTAAAACAGCTTCACCTGGAATGCTTTTCCAACAGTCTTAAAGGATTTCCCACATATACTGAGCACTTGTTAGCTGTTTTTCCTTCACTCTGCGGTCCAACTCATCCCAAACCATCTCAATTGGGTTGAGGTCGGGTGATTGTGGAGGCCAGGTAATCTGATGCAGCACTCCATCACTCTCCTTCTTGCCACAAAATGGACTTAGCCCTATTTGGTAAATGATTATCTTCTGTATACCATGCCCACCTTGTCACTACACAACTGATTGGCTCAAATGCAGGAAAGAAAGAAAGGAAGGAAAGAAAGGCACACCTGTTAATTAAAATGCATTCCAGGTGACTACTTCATAAAGCTTGTTGAGAGAATGCCAAGAGTGTGCTAAGCTGTCAAGGCAAAGGGTGGCCCATGTTCTGAATTCTGTCTCTGTACATTTCAAAAGTGCTGAACAAATAGTTATACTGACTATGTCCGTTGTCGCTCGCTGCAAACGGTTTTCTAGGTGTGGTGAAGGAGAGTTGGACCAAAACGCAGCGTGTAGATTGCGATCCATGTTTAGTCAAACAAATGTAAACACGAAATAACACACACTACAAAACAATAAACGTAAACGAAAACAGAAACAGCCTATACTTGTCAACTAATACAGCGACAGGAACAAAAACACTAAGGACAATCACCCATGACAAACTCAAAGAATATGGCTGCCTAAATATGGTTCCCAATCAGAGACAACGACAAACACCTGCCTCTGATTGAGAACCACTCCAGACAGCCATAGACTCTGCTAGATAACCCCACTAGCTACAATCCCAAATACATACACACCAAAACCCCAAGACAAAACACACCACAATACAAAAACCCCATGCCACACCCTGGCCTGACCCAATACATAAAGATAAACACAAAATACTTCGACCAGGGCGTGACACTCGCTCATTGTCTTAATCGAAATTATAGATTGCCTCTTATCCACTTGTTGTCGCCTTATGCCATAGTTTGTACATCTCAATTGTCAAAAACCACATTTGTTTAAGCAAGACAGCCATATCAGCATTGCTTTTTTTTAAAGCAGTAAATGAGGCTAAATGAACTGTTTCGCTGCCAGAAAAGGCTCTGCTGAAAGCCAGGTTTAGCAGTCAGTGGTAAGGTGTTGGGACTCTGCTGTTGGGACATCTTTATGTAGGCCCTAACAGTTCGTGTGCACTGTTTGTCACCGTTATATTGCAATTAATGTTTTGTTTAGTGTTGTGTAGTGGGTTTGCTGGCATGCATCCCACATTTTATTTGTTTGCCAGACCAAGATTTACATGCTAAAATCACCACCGCAAACTATCAAAAAATACATTTAATCAACCTGCTTTTCTGTAAAAAACAACATTCTATTCAGGTCTCTCCACAGGCTTAAAAGACTGTTCCTAGCGAAAATAGTCCTTGCAGTGCTTCTGTGGTGAAGTCTTGGAGCCCCAAAATATGATGTCCTGCTTCTTGGACTTCATAGACACTTGTGCTGTACAATTAATCAATATGGCTATAAATGCCACAAAATCCACCTCTCAATGAGTATATCCAGATTACTCGATTGACATAGCACTACAAACTGGTTATAATACATCCAACGCCATATCGTCAACACTTTTGCCTCTTGCCCCTTCTACTCTCTTCACCTCCTCCATATACGAGATCTGTTGCACAGCCCTGATCCTTGACAACTCAACCTCCTTCACCCTAACAGGACACTCATGGAAGTCCAGAGAATGATTCCCCCACAGTTGCAATACCTCAAATATCCAAGCCTGACATATTCGGGTAGTCTCCTCAAACAATAATATCGATAGGCTTTTCTCCTTCCTTCCATTTGCAATACAGGTGCGCTGACCACTCCTGTGATTTTCTGACTAAGGTCCTCGTCATCTATATCCAACGAGACTCCAGCTATAACTCCTTTGACAGGTGCCCTGCTTCAAAGATCAATACATGTTACTTCTGAAGTGAACAATTTTGCCAGTTCCAGTGCAAGCTTCCTCTGTTCTTCATCAACACAACCAAAACAAGGTCGCTTCTAGTCATCTTGATTGAATCCACATTTTCCCACTGCGTTCTTCAGTCCTTGATATGAAAAACAGATTTCCAAATTCAATCTCCTTGTCCAAAAAAACGTATTCCAATAAGAAATGTTATTTGCCCACTGTTACTGTCACGCCCTGATCTGTTTCACCTGTCTTTGTGCTTGTCTCCAACCCCTTCAGGTGTTTTCTGTTTCTGTTGCCAGTTCCTTTTGTTCCTCAAACCTACCAGAGTTTTGTCCTTTCTGCCTGCCCTGACCCTGATTCTGCCTGCCGTCCGGTACCTTTGCCCCACTACCCTGGATTACTGACCTCTGCCAAAATTGACCCTGAGCCTGCCTGTCGTCCTGTACCTTTGCCTGCCCATGTTCGAATGAATAAACTTTTGTTACTTCGACATTGTCTGCACCTGGGACTTACCTTCAAACGTGATAGTTACGTGACATCAGTGTCAACACATGGACACGTTCGAGGTCGTCGTTATTTCTAGCATGTTGAGCAGAAGGACAGATCTTGACATGATGCTTTAATTTCTGTGATAAGTAAATAATTGCACCAATGCATTCCATCCAAAAGTGAGTGTTCCTCAAAAGTGAAACCCTTGCATTATGGAATAAGAGTTTGTCTTATGACCAGTTTAAGTGCATTAATAAACATTATTCAACCAAGCTTATTACAATTTGGCAAGCATGAATGACTATTTCAATTTTAACCATAACTTTTTTTAATGTGTCTAATGTTGAATTGAGTTGAATTGCAGGGTCAGTGCTATCTGTGATACTTGGGACGTCCCTAACTGTTACCATAACCAGAACCCTTACTAAACCGTAACCCTTACCTTAACCACTTAACATTTTAACTTCAATGGGGTAGGGATGTCCCAATGATTCTCAGATAGCACTGACCTTTATTTCAGAATTGTGTCAATGAGGTGGTCTGTTTTCAATTGGCTAACATCTATTACGTGGTTTGTGCATCTCAACGCACCATATTTCAGCCTGCAATCGGAAACTTTAACATTTGTAAAGAGCATGGTAACCAGCCTTGTTTCACCCCTGTAATTACAGACTGCAATTACCACCAGTTACATGTTATTACAATGTAACTATGAATTATTACAATACTACATACAATTGTAATTGTAATTACATATGTAATGGCAATATAGTGTAATTACATATGTAATTGCACTGTAATAAGGACCCCTTTAAGTGTTACCCATCTTGGTATACGTCGCTTGTTTGTATCAATTGCAAAGACATTGGCAACTTTGTATTTGTAATCAAATTTGTTCTGAGGTTATCAGTGGTCACAGAGAGAATCATATGTTTTATCGGTCCATGTTTAGCGGAGATCTTCTGTGTAAAGTGGACAAAGAGTGCAACAAAAATATAAACGTCACACTTCTACGAATGGTCTGAGGGAGGTGTTAGATTGCAAGTGTTATCAAGTGCAACATTAATAACAATGGCTTTGGGGAACAGTACCTTGTCAGCTCGGGGGTTTGAACTTGCAACCTTCCGGTTACTAGTCCAACGCTCTAACCACTAGGCTACCCTGCCGCCCCATGTTATGAGTTGGGATTATGGTTCATATTTCATCTAGCTAGCTATATGTCTAAACAAGACTCCTATGCAAGTAACCATTTAAATAGAATGTTCATGATGTCACTGTGACAACTGTCGATAGACGTAGTTGGTAAATTCGCTCTGGCTATCTACTCCGATTTCAGTCATCTGAGTGTGCCAGAGCGCCAAATAACTGACAAATTTACGCTCCTCAACACCCATTGAATATGGCTGGTGTCACTAAACGTTGGCAAAAAGCGTAATTAAATTGCTGCCAGCAGCACAGTTGCAGTCAGCAATGCTTTGGATAACATTAAAACAGCCTAACCAGCTCTGCTTGGGCGAGTAAAATAGCATATGAATACGGGATGAGCGATGATAAAATGTGCAGAATTGCAAGAAATTTGCTTTAATGTTCAATTTTGGGCACGAAAAACGCTCTGCCTCTTTCAACATTTTTAAGCAGAAATGGGGTGTGCCTTTGGTGGTTCATCAATTAGTAATTCTGGCCATGCTCGCTGCAACCGACGTAGCTAGTTCGTTAGCTATGCTAGTCATTTGTAGCTAGCTAATAAATCCTCCTGTATATGTTGATGCCATTTTACAGGATTTGTTTTGGAAGCAATAAGCATTAAATGACCTGATATGATGGTGCATTGATCAGTTATACAGTTTAAAGATGTTATTTTAGCATTTTTGCCCAAAGTCGACATTTAAAGTAACTGTCCAGTGTTTTCAGATTTCTATAAAATATGAGCTATAGTTAATTACAATTTGATTGAAATCGTTTTCCTAAAAAAATTGTAATTACCTTTTTTTTAAAGGAGTTTTACTTTTTTGAAATGGTGTGGGCATACCCCAACAATAGAATGGTGTGGGTCTATACCGTCATTTAAAATATTAATGTGATTAATGTGGCCAGCTCATCCTCCTTAGGAGGATGTCATCATTCTCTTCAGCATTTTTGAGATTTGATTTAAAAAAAACGTTTTCTCCAATTTTAAGCTGTTGCCACAAATACGAGATAGGATGAGTCAACAACAAAGTGAGATTTTCACTTAAAGTCACTGGACTTTAAAACTGTAACATTTTCTCTCAGCCTCATGGCAAAATGTGAATAATAACATGAGAGAACTATACTGAACAAAAATATGAGGATGAGCTGGCCAATCAGTGGTGTACTCGTATTTAATATTTTTAATGACCTGTATATGCCCACACCATTCTGTTGTTGGGGTACGCCAACACCATTCCAACACAAAAAATAGGCTTTTTAACATACTTAATTATACATTTTTGTAAGGAAAGTTATTTAACTCGTATTGTAATAAATTATATGTCATATTTCATAGAAATCTGGAAAGACTGGATAGTTGCTTTAAATGGGCGGGCGGCAGGTTGGCTAGTGGTTAGAGTGCTGGACGAGTAACTGAAAGGTTGCAAGATCAAATCCCAAGCTGACAAGGTTAAAATCTGTCGTTCTGCCCTTGAACAAGGCAGTTAACCCACTGTTCCTAGGCTGTCATTGAAAATAAGAAAAAGAATAACAAAAATAACTCCATAACTGATCAATGCCCAATCGTACCAGGTAGTTGAATGCTTAAAAACAAAATGGTTGAATAAGATATTTGGAAACAAAGGTGCTGTTTCTTACTGATCTCTACAACTTCTGTCCAAAAACAAATCCTGTAAAATTACATCAACACATACTGGAGGGGTAACTGACTAGCTACACATAGCTAGCTTAGCCATTTAGCAGACGCTTTTATCCAAAGGTAAGTCATGTGTGCAACATTCTACGCCCGGGGATCGAACCCACTACCCTGGCGTCGCGCCATGCTCTACCAACTGAGCTACAGACTTACCCCTGGTAACGATGACCAGAATGAAACATTGAAGAACCAAAAAGCACACCCCATTAGGAAAGAGGAGGAGTCTGACCGTTTTTCGTGACCCAAGTCGACGGTTAAAACAAATTTTCTGCAATTATACATATTTTGAAATTGCTTATGATGTCTTCAAATGCTATCTAGGGGCGCCCCCAACCTCCAGGGTGCCCCATTTCGCTAAATTAATTATGAAAGTAATTTTTTTCATGCGGGGGTGCCCTTTTCTATTTTGAGCACTTTCCCCCTGAAAGGTCTGTGCATGGCCCTGAGCACAGGCGTATCTCACACCTAATTAAGATTAACAGGGACGCACAATAGAAAGGATTTTATTTTTTCCCCCTACTCTTTGAGCATGTCCCCACCATGCTTTATTTTTAGAATCTACGGGGGATCGCTGCAATTAATAATCTCTAATGTAGCATGAATGAGTGCACATACTGTACATCCAGAGATGGATGAATCTAATTAGCTCTCATCCCCGTCCCCACTCTCTCGCCAACTCTTTCTAATTCAAGCCTCACTTTTCACAGCCAGTCAACTCTGTATTCTGAATTTAAGTCAAATCAAATTAATTGGGTCATTTTTACAGTAGCATGCTGGCATACCAAATTGCCTGAGTCCAGAAGAACACAGCTCCAGACTGAATGCTCAATTACCAGGTCTAAAATAGCCAGGAGTCCAGCCACGCATTGCACAGCACGCCATGCTGCTGATCATAGGGTTTACTGTCTCCAGACAATGCTTACATTCACTGGACATATTGGCAAGAGGCAGGGAGGAAGAAGACACACATGATTGCTGCCTGTTGTTGATGACTCTGGGAGGGGGAAGATAATGAACAACAGTGTTCATAAGAAATGATTCCACTTTAATAATGACATGAGATTGTCCCTCTGTTATTCTGAGAGAACAGGACCTGTGGGCCAGACAGCTAGTTGCTCCTTATTACTTTCTCTTCTCTCTTCTCCAGCAGATCAGGGACAGCTTATAACTAGGATGTGTAGCCGGTTTTAAAGTGTAGAATTGGCATTTCGTCTAGTGGGTGTGTGTTGTGGAGGACTGATTTGAGTCTGGTTTGACAATTTTGTTGACTGGCCCTGCTCCACTCCGCAGCAGTGTGGTGTCCCGTTCTCCTAGATGTGCAGGCCTGCGTGTTCAGATATCAAGCCTATCCATTTCCTGCCATGTGTTATTTCCAGGACACCGTGCCTCTGAACCCCCGCCTCCCTCCCGCATTCCTCCTTTATTTCTCCCTCTCTTTCATCGTAAAAACGCCAAACCCCAAAAGGGCCGTATAACACTGCCCCAGGCCACTCTGCTCCAATCACCTCCCCCGTGGTGACTGCCAGTGCCGTCTGTCTGGCCACACCACACTAGCTGTGAGAGCTCAGGTTCTCTGTGCTGTCTACCTACCTCTGGGAGGGGACAAACAAATGAGAGCAGGAGAAAGCCCACCAACCAGGCTGCTGTCATTCCGTCTAAGGTTTGCCCATGCTGAGCCATAACTCAATGCACTCCCTGACGTGGCCCATCACTGGTTGCAGGGCTGAATAATTAATGGACAGGTCTTCCATTAGTGCGGAGAGCAGCCATCATTTTACTGGGCCTGACATTTACTCACGTCAGGGAGTTGTGGACACACTGGGCTAATATCCCCAAGAAGGAAGGAATTCTGCTTGGTCTGGTGTGTTAATACCTATAGTTTAAGAGTGAGTGTTTCTGTGTGCATGAGGAGGAGGCATTAATGTGTAGGCTTGTGTTTGAGAGAAATTATGTAGATACTGTAAGGTAAAAAAAAAAAATATATATATATATATATATATATACACATATACACTGAGTGTACAAAACATTAGGAACACTTTATAAATTGCACCTCCTGTTGTCCTCAGAACAGCCACAATTTGTGGTGGCATGGACTCAGGGTGTTGAAAGCGTTCAACAGGGATGCTGGCCCATGTTGACCCCAATGCTTCCCACAGTTATGTTAAGTTGCCTGGATGTCCTTTGGGTGGTGGACCATTTCTTGATACATACAGGAAACTGTTGAGTGTGAAAAACCATGCAGCGTTGCAGTTCTTGACACAAACTCATGCGCCTGGCAGCTACTACCATACCACGTTCAAAGGCACTTCAATCTTTTGTCTTGCCCATTCATCCTCTGAATGGCACACATACATAATCCATGTTTCCATTGTCTCAAGGCTTAAAAATCCTTTAACTTGTTTCCTCCCCTTCATCTACACTGATTGAAGTGGATTTAACAGGTGACGTGAGTAAGGGATGAGAGCTTTCACCTGTATTCATTTGGTTACTCTGTCATGGAAAGTGCAGGTGTTACTAATGTTTTGAACACTCAGTGTATATCTGTTTGTAAAACTTTATATTTTTTAATTTCTTTAATACTAATAATACCCACCATTCCTACACTTTGGGGTGGGGAGGCATGGAAGAAAAATTACTACTTAAATTAGTATCGGTCCTTCACTGCTACATTTTGTTGTTGTGTGATTGCACTTGTGTGTATATATAGAAAATACTTATAAAAACTGATTAATACTAATGGTTAGCATAGATGCTGAAATTAGCACCATGCAAGACTATCCATGACATCCCTATACAGAATAATAAATGATATACAAATAGTCATAGATATTGTACATGATATACAGTAACCACAATAAATAATTGTATCTGATACATTACTCTACTTGGGATGTGCAGAAAAGACATGCCGTGCTGTGAGACTGTGTGCACGAGCGTGTGTGAGAGGGTAATAGACAGAGTTAGAACAGGTTGGTCAGAGGGGGGGATGAGTAATGTAATCGCTTGATGGACTCAGTATTCTGGTGGTGAATCCTGAAGCTTGCCAAGGTGTTTATACTTGCCATGCATTCTGGGAATCCGACTGTTACCATCTGTTTATGTTTCCTTTACTGGTTCCCTCTCTTCCACAGAGAATGGTAGAATCAGGCTGGAGAAAACTCAATGCCGGTCGAAAATAGAGACTCCAGCAGCTACAGACTGATTTAGTAAAGTGGCAAGTAACTACTGGTTACATGAAGTGGAGCTTGCGTTGTGTTTGTTGGATGACTCCGAGAGGGAAGATGACAGGCTGTCAACACTGTGTCATCTCCCCACCACTGAACATTTGAATAATGCATCTATAACACAGGGCCGACATTGTAAATAGTTGCATGTGATACATGTATGCACCACATTGTGCTGGCTGCCTGCTGTACTGCCACCTCTTGCTTCGCTGTGGAAAGTTAGAGAGGATATGCTTTTAATCTTGGCTGAGGATCACACAGTTGCTTGAAACGCTATATTTCTTCCTCCAAAAAATACTGTAGCTTACATGCATGGATCTTATTTGCCAATTTTCCATTCTGACTCTGTGTACCATAAAAGGCAAATGCCCTTTCTCTTCTCCTCCATGTAAACAAATCTTGGTGCAGTGGGTATACAAAGCATAAAACCCAGCCTTCGGACAAAGCTGAGGCTGGAAATCCGCTAGCGACCTGGGACCTGCACAGCATCGCACACTTACAGAGCTCTTCACGCTTTGAGTTTAAAAATGTATTTTCTGCTGCTTCCCTCACTCAGACCGGGTCTGGAGCTGACCAGGTCTTTACGGAACAGGTCTAGTTTTCCTCAGGTTCGTTCGGAATGGATCTGTCACACCCTGATCTGTTTCACCTGTCCTCGTTATTGTCTCTACCCCCTCCAGGTGTTGCTTGTTTTTCCCAGTGTATTTATCCCTGTGTTTCCTGTCGCTCTGTGCAAGTTCATCTTGTATGTTTCCAAGTCAACCAGTGTTCTTCCTGTTCTTCTGCTTTTTGCATTCTCCTTTTACTAGTCCTACCGGTTTTGACCCTTGCCTGTTACTGGACTTTGTACCCGCCTGCCGTGACCACGAGCCTGTCTGCCACTCTGTACCTCCTAGACTCTGATCTGGTTTGTACCTTTTTGCCTGTCCACGACCATTCTCTTGCCTACCCCGTTGGATTAATAAACATTGTAAGTGTCACGCCCTGGCCATAGAGAGGTTTTTATTCTCTATTTTGGTAAGGCCAGGGTGTGACCAGGGTGTGCATTCTAGTTTCTTTATTTCTATGTTTTGGCCGGGTATGGTTCTCAATCAGGGACAGCTGTCTATTGTTGTGTCTGATTGGGAATCATACTTAGGCAGCCTTTTTCCCACCTATGTTTTGTGGGTAGTTATTTTCTGTTTAGCTGTTTAGTTGCCTGACAGAACTGTGCACTTTCGTTTTTCTACTTTGTTATTTTGTTGCGGTGTTCAGTTTAATAAATATCATGAACGCCTACCACTCTGCACCTTGGTCTCCTTCTTCAACCCACGAGAGTCGTGACAGTAAGACTCCAACCATCTGCCGCCTGTGTCTGCATCTGGGTCTCGCCTTGTGCCTTGATAGATCTCTATATTTAACACATTTATTTATGCATATTTTGGAGTTTGGATGGGAAAGCCCCAGGTCCATTTTGAAAAGGGTCCACATTTTTGGACCGTGAAGGCCTCTACTACAGTCCCCCCAAACTTCTGCCTTTTTCAATATTCAATGTGATTTTATTAGCTTGTCTTTGCCAATTTCATGCGCCCCCCTTGGTGGTGGCCAATAAGCGGGTCCATGGTTTTTATAGAGATGATTGATGCAGCTCAGCCCTGGCACGGCCCCATATCCCTCCTTTTCTCACTCATTGCACTCTTAGCCAGGCAAGAAAGACTTGGCAGTTTGATGTACTGTATTCCACTCATCTCCATCTGGGGAAATGAGTGAGAGAGAGAAAGGGAGAGAGAGAGAGAAAGACAAAGGGGAAGGGGGGACACTGTCTAACAACTCCATTAAGGAATCAGTGTCCAATCTCCTGGATTGCACCCACTGACCTGACACACCAAATCCCCTATTAATTCATTTAACAATTGATTGTATTTTTCTATGTTCCCCTCCACTAACTGGCTTATTGACTCTGGTGTGCTCTGTGGGAAGGCCTGCCTTTAAATTGGCTAAAGGGGAGCTGAACTGCTTCTGATTGTTATTAGGAGACTCAGATGCAGAATCTAATTGATTTGTTCTGATGAAATGCACCATGGGTTATGATCAGGTCTGTGTCTCTTATTGTCACACCCTGACCATAGAGAGCCCTTGGTTCTCTATGGTGTAGTAGTGGGTGTTCTATCTCAATATTTCTATGTTGGTGTTTTGTATGATTCCCAATTAGAGGCAGCTGGTAATCGTTGCCTCTAACTGGAGATCATATTTAGGTAGCCATTTTTCCCACCTGTGTTTGTGATATATTGTTTTGTGTTTGTGCATGTCCACTACTTTTACATTTCGTTTTTGTTTTTGTTTAAAGTTTCACCATAATAAAGGTGTGGAACTTCAATCATGCTGCACCTTGGTCTGCTCATTACGACAATCGTGACACTTACAAGGGTCACATTGTCGGATTAGAGATGGTGCTTAAATTCTCGGCTCATAATGTTTCACTTGAAGATTTACACCATTAAACGAGAGCAATAAAAGGTCTGAGTTTAATGGATGCGCAGCCTGAAACGCTTGTTCTCATCACGTCGGGATGGTTTTTACCCCTTTTTAACCCCCCTCCACAAGCAAACACACACACACGTATTTAGGACTACTCACAAAAACATACCTTTCGTGGACCATGCTTTCTGACATCATAGCACAGAAGTTAGACTCATGAGTTTTGAAAAAATAAAAATAATAAATCACTTAGTGACTTACTCCTTGAAAAATGTACACTTGACATTTTACCAACTACCTGAGACCGTACATTACATTGCACTGAATTGCCATCAGCCAGAGGGAATGCCTCCTATGAAAGCTATCCAACTGCCCGTGTTGCGCCTAATGGAAGCATACAGGAATTAACACGTTAAAATTCTTGATATTTGATGCACACATTCATTCTATTTTATGACTGAAACACATTTATATATTGCGTACAAAGCCTATATATGAATTTCTGAAACATTCATAAGAACTTCAAATAAAGCAGAACCGAGTTCTCTCAGGAACCTTAAGAGGAATAACCATTTAAGAACTTTTTGTTCTCCAATGGACTACAGGCTAAGAAACCCAAGAGCACAAACAAAACAAAAATTACATTTCAGTTGCTAGGTACTGTATAAGATATGAACATCTGGATAGAGCACAACCCTAGCCTACACTTTTTCTGATCTGCAATTATTCTGTTGTGTACATAGAACTTTACTGCTCTCCAGTCCCTGTTTACTAGTGCTTGGGGAGAAGCAGCAATGCCTTTCTCACAGTCTTGTTTTCCAGGTGTTTTTCCTATTCGGATAAAGTTCATCAAGGAATCTTCAACTGCATCCTCCTCTGTTGACCAATACCTTTTGTTCCTTTGGTACCTTTGGAAAGAGATTACATTATACATGACTACATTATGCCACAACAATTTAAATAAAGTTTGACTACAATACAGTACTTGAACCTCTCTATTAACTCTACAAGGTTGCAACTGTATATGCAGAGTGTGTTGAGGTTAAGTTAACAATCCCAACTAAATAACTACATAGATAAGTGTGTGAGAGAAGAATGTGCAATGCTGACATCAAGGCAGGCTCAATCTGTATGGAATCTAAGTTCAACAATCTGTTTGCAATGTAAACCTTTTAATAAAGCAATAAGTTATAAATCAAGTTCCCTCCCCCAAGAAAAACAATGGTAATCCTTCTGTGTTAACATCTATCCTAACACACTAATTCCAGATCTAATGTCTTGACTTGTGTCCAATCCAAACTGAACCGTTCTGTGATGGCATGGTTGGAAATACACTAACTGATTAAGACAGAATTGATATGGACCTAGTAGGACCATATGTTGACACTACAGAGTGAAAATGCACTGACTTAAGGCAGCAGGAAACATGTTTGCTGTGTGAGCCTCTCTTTTGTCCCTGATTTTCCTTGATTATTGGCCCGAATCACTGACATTTCTCCTGGAAAACATCAGTGGGAATCATGTCAATTTCACCCAATCCAACTTCCTATCCTATGAACTGATCCATAAGTGATAACTGTTGGAGCAACTCAAAATGCAGGTTTATAACAACTGTGCCATTCAAGCCTATTGAATATGGTATAAGAGGGATGGCTACAGCCACCCAAACCCTACTGGTTGATACAGCCATGTAGTGAGAGGGGAACACGCAATGCTGAAATGAAGACTCCATCAGGGTGGATCCTAACCCTTTTCACCCCACTGTACAATCCAAACTGAACCCTTCTGTGCTGGCATGTTTGGAAATACACTAACTGATGGAGACAGAATTGATCTGTTGTGAAGGGTTCTCTCGTTTCTTGTTGTAAAAATCTGTCTTGTTTTACTGCATGGGATACATCATGTTACTCACAATTTTCCATACCTTTTTGCTCACTCCTTTAGCACTAGCACAGAGTGCCTGTATTCTGATTTTGCCAAACATCTCCTTACGAACATTTTGTGCTAGTGTGCACCGTGCTACATGCTTCCACATAGATTTGCGTTTAAAGAGCCCATGGCAGGCAAAACAATGCTGATAGTCCTGGTGATTGGTCTTGTCATCACTTGTTTGTTTACGTGGTACCAAAAGCGCAGGACCCAGTTATTCTCATAAGTATTTGCATATCGCTTCTTTCTCTTGTTCTGATTCTCCATTTGAGCTGTTTTCTTCTGAGGAACATCTGCATCTCTTGTTAGTCTTCTTGTATTGCTTCTTTCTCTTGACTCCTGCTAATTTATCTGAGCTGTCTCCCTCTGAGACTAAATCAACGTGTTTACTGCTGTCCCCCCTTGTCTTTGGTTCTGATAATGAATCCGAATTGCCTTCCTCTAATGCTCCTGATGGCCCTCGGACATAATCGTCTTCACTGTTGTCAATGCTGGTTATTGAGTCATCAGTCTTGTATCCAAGCATATCTTTGGTCAACTGTATTGACGAAAGAAGTATCAGGATAACGAGACAGATAACACAAAGTATTTGGACCCCGGCACATTTTGATTAGTTATGGCTCTGGGCCCTCTACTTTAGATTTTGATTAGTTATGGCTCTGGGCCCTCTACTTTAGATTTTGATTAGTTATGGCTCTGGGCCCTCTACTTTAGATTTTGTTACAATACAATGAATATGGGATGGAAGGATTTACAAAGCTGATTCACAAGAACTTACAGTATGTGTTGGTGATGAATAACACTTACGTATATGCTTGCTGTTCTGATCAACAGCGGTGTATCATTCAACACATGGACTATCGACCCAGAGGTACTGGCAGCCTCGATGTCTGACATCTAAGGATACAACAAAACTATATTAGTAATGTGCAAATTAGGCAATAGGATATGAAAATGATTCAACAATCCCCAGTATCCTCGTTCTAAACAACTGACAAACCTGAGCATCAGGATGTTTTCAAATCCTATTTGCATTTACACTCCACTAGACCCCTAGTTTCAACATGTAGAATAAAATGTAATGATAAATGATTTCAGGTTTGTACTGCTGTGAAGACATAGGCCTTGACATCGTCATTTTTCGCTTTGCGAAAATCCTCAAGAGAACTCATAATAAACTTTGGTTGCTGATGGTCATATCTTAAATAGTCTAAAGGACAAGTCCCAATAAGCCTTTGTCAGGAATCAGGACTAGATTAATAAAGCCAATGCAACTGCATGTTTACCAATGGTAGGCTATCTTATGATAGGACTAGTTATAAAATTACATTATAGGCCAACACTGTACACTATAGGCCTATTTCTTTGCCGGATAAGGTCTGCAATTGTCTTAACTAGTGTGGCAAAATGGGCAAAACATGGCCTGGTCATGGATGAGAAGCACATTTTCACAACGGGTGTAACGGCTTTCTTCCTGGGAAGGACCAAAACGCAGCGTGGTTGAAGTTCATGGTTCTTTAATAAGAGACACTTAACATGAACAAACTACAAAACAATAAACGTGGCAAAACCGAAACAGCCCTATCTGGTGCAGAAAACACAAAGACAGGAAACTACCACCCACAAAACCCAACACAAAACAGGCTACCTAAATATGGTTCCCAATCAGAGACAATGCCTAACATCTGCCTCTGATTGAGAACCATATCAGGCCAAACATAGAAATAGACAAACTAGACACACAACAGAAAGCCCACCCAGCTCACATCCTGACCAGTACTAAAACAAGGAAAACACAAAAGAACTATAGTCAGAACGTGACAGTACCCCCGCCCCCCAAGGTGCGGACTCCGACAGCACAACCTAAACCTATAGGGGAGGGTCTGGGTGGGCATCTGTCCACGGTGGCGGCTCCGGTGCTGGACGTGGACCCCACTCCATCATAGTCTTTGTCCACCTCATTGTCCGCCTCCTAAACATGCAACTAGCTCTGAACAGACGGGAGACTCTAGCAGCTAGCTCTGGACAGACGGTAGCCTCTAGCAGCTCTGGAAAGATGGGAGACTCTAGCAGCTCTGGACAGACTGGAGACTCTAGCAGCTCTGGACAGATGGGAGAATCTAGCAGCTCTGGACAGACGGGAACCTCTGCTAGTGCTGGAGAGGAGGACGGCTCTGGCAGCGCTGGACAGGCGAGGCGCACTGTAGGCCTGGTGCGTGGTGCCGGCACTGGTGGTACTGGGCCGAGGACACCCACCTCAGGGCGAGTGCGGGGAGCTGCCACCGGAGGGCTGATGCGTGGAGGTGGTACTGGATAGACCGGACCGTGCAGGCACACTGGATCTCTTGAGCACCGAGCCTGTTCAACCTTACTTGGTTGAATGCTCCCGGTCGCCCTGCCAGGGCTGTGCAGGTGAACCGGGGACATCATGCTGGTGCCATGTATGCCGGCCCAAGGAGACGCACTGGAGACCAGATGCGTAGAGCCGGCTTCATGGCACCTGGCTCGATGCCCACTCTAGCCCAATGGATACGAAAAGCTGGTATGTACCGCACCAGGCTATGCACCCGCACTGGGGACACCGTGCGCTCCACAGCATAACACGGTGCCTGCCCGGTCTCTCTCGCCCTCCGGTAAGCACAGGAAGTTGGTGCAGGTCTCCTACCTGGCTTCGCCACACTTCTTGTGTGCCACCCCCCAATAAATTTTAGGGGCTGACTCTCGGGCTTCCTACCGAGCCGCCGTGCTCGTTTCTCCAACTCAGAAAAGTTTATCCAACCAGGGCCCCCTTGCTGGAATTGGAAGTTGTAGCACTAGTAGTAGCCATGTAATGGCACCAGTCACTAAAGCACAAGTCAGAGTCAAGTCACAAGTCCCTATGGCTAACTCTGAGTTGAGTCAAAGTCACCAATGTTTGGGTCACGAGTCAAGTCACAAGTCCCTTTGGCTGAAAACAGAGTCCCAGCACTTGAATCCCTGTCCAAGAGTTCAAGTCTTAGACAATGGGTTCACATTAATTTAATATTAAGTTATTAACCCAGTCACATAGTGGCAGGAGGAATTTGAACATGGTGTAGCTGCAGCAGCTTCTCTATCTTTGATGTAGTCTAAACAGAAAATGACAGACACAGACAGACAAACTTTTATCAATTATAGTAAAGTCAGATAGTTGTGGCTAATGTTAAAATTCTGTGGTCAACTGATCCTAGATCTGTGAAAAGGTCTACAGCAACATCAACACATTTTTATGTAAAATCAAATCAAATGTTATTGGTCGCATACATGTGTTTAGCAGATGTTATTGTGGGTGTAGCGAAATGCTTGTGCTTCAAGCTCCGACAGTGCAGTAATATCTAACACGTAATATCTAACAGTTTCACAACATATACACGTAAATCTAAGTAAGGATTAGATTAAGAATATATATATACATATATGTCAGAGCGGCATTGGAATAGGATACAGTGGCATAGTATAGAGTACATTATATACATATGAGATGGGTGATGCAATATTTACAAACAATTAAAGTGACAAAGAAACTGTAGAATAGTATAGAGCACAGTTTACACATATGAGATGAGTAATGCAAGATACGGAGACATTAGTGTTTAATTTCCTAAAAGTGGCCAGTGATTCCTAATCTATGTCTATAGGCAGCAGCCTCTGATGTACTGCAGATGGCTGTTTAACAGTCAGTGGTGTAGTATAGAATACAATACAGTATATACATATGAAATGGGTGATGCAACATGTAAACACAATTTAAAAGTGACTAAGATACAGTAGAATGGTGTTGAGTGCAGTTTATACATATGAGATGAGTAATGCTAGATACAGAACATTTTTAAAAAGTGGCCAGTAATTCCTAATCTATGTCTATAGGCAGCAGCCTCTGATGTGCTAGTGAGAAGCTGTTTTTAGTCTCTCGGTCACAGCTTTGATGCACCTGCATCTGGATGATAGCGGAGTGAACAGGCAGTGGCTCGGGTGGTTGATGTCCTTGATGATGTTTTTGGCCTTCCTGTGACATCGGGTGCTGTAGGTTTCTAGGAGGGCGGGAAGTTTGCCCCTGGTAATGTGTTGGGCAGACCGCACTACCCTCTGGAGAGCCTTGCGATTGTGGGAGGTGCAGTTGCCGTACCAGGCGGTGATACAGCCCGACAGGACGCTCTCAATTGTGCATCTGTAAAAGTTTGTGGGGGTTTTAGGTGTTAAACCAAATGTATTTGTTCAAGGAACACTACACTACAGCAACAGAATATATATAATTAACTAAATTGATTTGGAAGCAGCAGCCAATAAGCATGTGTATGCCCCTCATCCTGTTGCCTGCTTGCTGCCTTTTCTCCAACCAATCGAGCCCTCCAAACCATAGGCCTAGGCTACCACCAAAACATGATCTTTTTTGAATATTGTCTAACCAATAAGCATACAGTATAACAACAAATGGACACTTGAATATTAGCTAAGAGTCAAATTGTTGGTGTGTACTTCTGAATTTATGCTATGGAGAGTGGCAAGACCAAACTTTTCAGTGTATTAGCTAGAGGAGCCACAGAAATGGCAGCTGTCCGAAAGGATCAGAGTGGGAATATAAAAGACTGAGACAAACATAAATGAACAGGCACTGCAAATTGGCAAAATAGCTTAATTGTCACCCTAAATTAATGACAATCCCTATTGGAAAGCCTTCTCAGAAGAGTGGAGGCTGTTATACAAGCAAAGGGGGGCCCAGTCCATATTAATGTCCATGATTTTGGAATGAGATGTTTGACGAGGAGGCGTCCACCGATAGGCCTACATGCTGACAAAATGCACCATATGTGTGGCCTGCAAACAAACCTTTCTGGACATTCAAAGATGTCGGAATAGACCCAAATGGATCAAAACGATTACATATGTAGTGTCTTAACACTTAGTACTTATTTATGTAATAAGAAAGACTCTGAATACAAGCAATTGAACTGGAGCTTCACATTTACTCAAACGAGTTAGTACCAGAATAACATAGAACAACACTGCACCAAGGGTAATCCATCCTTAAAGGGGACATCAGTAATTAACCGAACATAACATTCCTTCTCTTATACAATCAGAGTTACTTTTACCAAACCACAACTGAAACATTTCCCAGAACTTGTAGTTATTTTGCATCTTTTAATTTGAACTTGAACGGTTCGTTTTTGTTTGTTTATAAGTCTAGTCTGTCTGGTGGACGGTGCCTTCATTCTGGGTAGCGCCTCAGATTGTCTGGAGGCTCTTGAACATCCTCAGTGTGTGCCTGTTATTATAGCTTCTGCTATAGCAGCACCTTCATCAACACGTTCCCTTCTTTCAGCCTGGGGTCTCTTTACTGCCCCACCGTCCTCTACAGTTCCCTGTGTGTCACTCTCAGGATCTCTCTGTGCCTGTTCTCTCTCTAATATTTTGCTGTTTTCCGTGGAATGCATTTGGTTAATGTGACACCGCCACATTATGTCTGTTGTTCTGAGACACTCTATCGTCTGACCTGAGGTGGAGGAGTCAGTGCAAAACACCTATGGCCATTCGGAATGGGCATCAACTATAACCAGAAACATGTGCTTTTCAAAGAGACCAGCGTAGTCCACATGAATTATCTACCATGGCTCTGTGGGCCATTCCCATGGGTGGACTGGGACAGGAGCAGGCATGTGAAGGGTTTCCAAACATCCGCTACAGTTCTTTGCCATATTTTCTATCTGTTGGTCCAGACCTGGCCACCAGAAGTGGCTCCTTGCGAGCAGCTTCATTTTGACAATTCCAACATGACCTACATGTAGTTGCTGCAAGACTAGATGTTGGCATTTCTGGGGTATCGTGACTCTCATTCCCCACATCAAACATCCTTGGTACGTTGTAATTTCATTTCGCCGCTGGAAATACGGAGTCAGCTCCTTTCTGCCAGTAGCTGGCCATCCTGACATGGTGTAGATGTACACTTTTGACAAGGTCACATCTTTCCTTGTCTCATGTTTGATAACTGTGCTTGTGACCGGTAGTGCCTCGAGCTGAGCGGTATGGAACATGTCCACTGCATCCACTCTCCTTTGTCTTTCTCTTGTACACGGCAGTCTGGATAATGCATCTGCATTTGTGTGGAGGGATGACTGGCAAGGAACAAGGCGTATCGCTGTAAACTGGCTGCTGTCATTGCCGGAATGCCTTTCTTTGGACTGAAAATGGAAAGCAACGGCTGGTGATCTGTAACCAGTGTGAAACGTTTGCCATATAGTTATGCGTGGAATTTATTGACGCCCCACACTAGTGCCAGTGCTTCTTTGTCGATTTGTGAGTATTTTTTTCTGCATCATTCAATGTGCGTGACGCGAACGCAACTGGCCTCTCTGACCCATCTTTCAGTGTGTGTGAAAGGACGGCCCCTAATCCATAAGGGGATGCATCACAAGCCAACTTCACTGGCATTTCAGGGTCGTAATGCATCAGGACCTGTTCAGATGTTATGAGTCGATTTGCCCCCAGAAATGCATTTTCACACTGCTCTGTCCACCGCCATGTCCTATTATTTTTCAGGAGCTGATTTAGAGGCTGGAGTACTGCTGAAGGGTTTGGGAGGAATCTTCTGTAGTAATTGATCAATCCCGTGAAAGATATAACTTCTGTGATATTTTGTGGTCGTGGTGCCTGTACCACTGCCTCGATTTTGTCCTGTGTTTTTTGCAATCCATTGCAGTCAATCTCATGTCCCCAGAAGACAATCTTGTCTTTGAAGAACTGACACTTCTTTACGTTTGCCTGTAGACCATACTCTTTCAGTCTTTTCAGGACCTCTTCCAGGTTAGCCAGGTGCTCTTTGTCGGTGCGTCCTGTTATGACCATGTCATCCAGGATACAATGGGTTCCTGGGATTCCTTGCAAAATCTGATCAATAGTTCGTTGCCAAATGGCTGGGGCTGATGCAATGCAAAAAACCAGGCGGTTATACCTGTATAGACCTTTGTGTGTGTTTATTGTCAGGTACTGTTTGGAACTCTCTTCAACCAGTAGCTGCAGGTAAGCCTGTTTCAGATCGATTTTACTGAAGTGTTTCCCACCAGCTAGTGCAGCAAAGATGTCATCCAGGCGTGGTAGGGGGTATTGGTCCACATGCAACATTGAATTCACAGTTACCTTGAAGTCCCCACACATTCTAACTGACCCGCCTTTCTTCACAATAGGAACTATGGGTGTGGCCCATTCGCTTCTGTCCACTTTTGTCAGGATCCCAGGATCCCTCGATTTCCGCTTCCACCTTTGGTCTCAGGGAGCATGGAACAGATCTGGCTTTGCAGAATTTTGGGGTTGCGTCATCTCTTAGTACAAGTTTTGCTGTGAAGCCTTTTAACCTGTTGCGACGAGCAATCCCGTATCCGGGATCCTATTTATAGCCTCAAGCTCATTACCATAACGCAACGTTAACTATTCATGAAAATCCCAAATGAAATTAAATAAATATATTTGCTCTCAAGCTTAGCCTTTTGTTAACAACACTGTCATCTCAGATTTTCAAAATATGCCTTTGAACCATAGCTAAACAAGCATTTGTGTAAGAGTATTGATAGCCTAGCATAGCATTAAGCCTAGCATTCAGCATGCAACATTTTCACAAAAACAAGAAAAGCATTCAAATAAAATAATTTACCTTTGAAGAAGTTCAGATGTTTTCAATGAGGAGACTCTCAGTTAGATAGCAAAAGTTCAGTTTTTCCAAAAATATTATTTGTGTAGGACAAATCGCTCCGTTTTGTTCATCACGTTTGGCTACGAAAAAAAACCTGTATCCAGGAGTGTAATTCTCTCCGCAAGCTCATTAGCATAATGCAACGTTAACTATTCATGAAAATCGCAAATGAAATGAAATAAATATATTAGCTCTCAAGCTTAGCCTTTTGTTAACAACATTGTCATCTCAGATTTTCAAAATATGCTTTTGAACCATAGCTAAACAAGCATTTGTGTAAGAGTATTGATAGCCTAGCATAGCATTAAGCCTGGCATTCAGCATGCAACATTTTCACAAAAACAAGAAAAGCATTCAAATAAAATCATTTACCTTTGAAGAACTTCAGATGTTTTCAATGAGGAGACGCAGGACACCGGGCGGACACCTGGTAAATGTAGTCTCTTATGGTCAATCTTCCAATGATATGCCTACAAATACGTCACAATGCTGCAGACACCTTGGGGAAATGACAGAAAGTGCAGGCTCATTCCTGGCGCATTCACAGCCATATAAGGAGACATTGGAACACAGCGCCTTCAGAATCTGGGGCATTTCCTGTATGAAATTTCATCTTGGTTTCGCCTGTAGCATTAGTTCTGGGGCACTCACAGATAATATCTTTGCAGTTTTGGAAACGTCAGAGTTTTTTCTTTCCAAAACTGTTTACATGCATAGTCGAGCATCTTTTCGTGACATAATATCTTGTTTAAAACGGGAACGTTTTTTATCCAAAAATGAAAAGAGCGCCCCTATCTCGAAGAAGTTAATGTTCCCATCTGATCACTGAACACTGTGTTTTATTTCTTCCACAAGTGTTCCAGTGTTTGGTCTGTGCCTTTCTCGTTGGACTGGAACGTGTGGAGCATTTTCAAGTCACACCAATTCAGCTTTATTTTTGAAAGCCATTCCCTGCCAAATAATGAGGGGCCAGTTCCAGGCACCACATACAGCTGTAACTGCTGTGTTTGCCCCCCATATTGCACTCTGACCTGCAACGCCCCCATTGGGATCAATCTCTCTCCTGAGTATGTTTTCATCAACACATTTGTGTTCTTCAGCTTGATAGCCTTAAAGTGCTCATTGTAGACGGTAGTGGAAATTATAGACACTGCAGATCTTGTGCCCAGCTCCATTTTGAGGGGTTTGCCTTCGATATCTGGTGTCACCCATATTATGCTACTGCTGGGAGAAGTCACTGTGTTTAACTCCATTGTACCAATTAATCATTCATCTGAATCACTGCCACTGTTCTCTGCTAGTGCATTCACAGACCCTTTAATTTTCTCAGTTTTCCTGTTGTGACTGAATTTTGCTTTGCATGCTCTTTGAATGTGGCCCCTTCTACTGCATTTGTGACAAATTTCATCTTTGAAACGGCAGTCCTCTGCTCTGTGACCATCTCTGTCACACCTGTTGCATTTTTCGGCCACACGGGGGCGCTGTCGACTGCGTGAAAACTTGTGCAGGGAAATTTGTGACAGGTCAGTACTTCTTTTACTTTGCAACTCAAATGCATCTTTAGTCGCGATTTCCATAGCCACAGCAATTTCAACAGCCTTTGCAAACGTGAGATCTGATTCTGTGAGCAAACGTTTTTGAATGTGTTCATGTTTCAGTCCACAAACAAATCTATCCCTTAATGTGTCATTTAGGTTCTCTCCAAACTGACAATGTTTAGACAGTTTCTTCAACACTGCTACATATGTACTAACACCCTCCCCCTCATTCTGATCTCTCTTGTGGAAACGAAAACGTTCCGCGATGAGGAGTGGTTTAGGTGATTTTGCAATATCTCCACAATCTCTGTGAATGTTTTATTTGAGGGCTTCAGAGGGGCAGTCAGATCTCTTAGCAAACTGTATGTTTCTGGGCCAATTAAACTCAACAACGCAGGTACTCTTTTGTTATCAGCAATGTCGTTTGCATTGAAGTACTGTTCCAGTCGTTCAATGTAAGTTGCCCAGTTTTCTTGCGTGTAATCAAACACATCTATTTTCCCGATGCTAGCCATTCTCTTTACCTCCGGCTCCACGGGTCTTCGATCTGCCGCCTCGTTCTCGTCAGCTCTCCCCTCGTCTTCACTGCTTGCAAGCTGTTGTGTTACAGGGTCAAAATCTTCCTCTCTTCCTACGAACTCCATCTGTATTCGTGATGCACACTGCAGGTAATCATCCTCGTCGCCATTGTAGTGTCTTAACACTTAGTACTTATTTATGTAATAAGAAATACTCTGAATACAAGCAATTGAACTGGAGCTTCACATTTACTCAAACGAGTTAGTACCAGAATAACATAGAACAACACTGTGCATGACCAAGGGTGCTCCATCCTTAAAGGGGACATCAGTAATTAACAGAACATAACAACATAAAAAGGACTAGTCTCAATGCGGTAACAGTGATTTTGGTATTGGAAAAACAACGATGTTTGAGCAATTATGTAAATCACCCTAAAACATACAATTTAAGTCAACAGTGTAGATAGTACGTAGACAATACTGTTTTGATAATAATATATTCCTCACTGTGTTGAAGCACAGGTAGAATAATTTTCTGGTCAAAAGATTTGGCCCATACATTTCTTATATGACTAATCAATAGCGAAAGCACAGAATGGTCTTGTGTTATCTCCTTATAATAAAGCTTTTCAGGCACACTGCAGTAGAAATGTAAAACGGTGGTCTAATCCATTATGTCCGTTATGTGGCTTTGCCCATTGCAACGTTTGAAAATTAGGTGGATACCTTGTAGAACTAGTTAAGCTACACGAATTCGTCAGACAGGCCTGCAGCATTGACTGGCTAAATAGGTTGACTCTATAAATGTTACATTTACGGCCATTTAGCAGATGCTCTTGTCCAGAGCGAATTAAAGTAGTGAGTATTCACATATTTACAGTTGACATTTTTAGCAATTCAGCAGACACTCTTATCCAGAACGACCTACAAGAGCAATTAGGGTGAACCGCCTTGCTCAAGGGCACAACGACAGATATTTCCCCTTTGTCAGCTAGGGTATTTGAACCAGCAACCTTTCGGTTACTAATCCTCTACTAATGCTCTACCCTCTAGGCTACCTCTGGGGAGAAGGACAGTTAACATGGGGACAGTTTTAGAAGCCATCATTGTGAGCTGTACAGTAATGTGGGTTGGGCCTCTCTGTTGATAAGAGAGCGGCATTCTCTTTAATTTATTTACAAGGCAATTCTGCAAAAACGTTTTTATATTACTTCAATACTAAACAGAAAATTACCAGACTCGCTCTCTGGACTGGTTGGCCTCAGAGTTCCGGCGGGTTTCCACTGAGCTAGAGAGGACTACTTTTAATGTCCATAGCTTTTCAAATACCCTCCGGTTCTCCTTGAAGTTAGATCATTGTTGGACGGGGTAAAATGGTCCTGTAATAATTGTACTTTTTTTGATTAATTGTATGTATTATTATTATAATATTTATTTTGTAAGTCCTGTTCACAGGGCTCCCTTGTGATTGAGACCTTGATCTCAATGGGCTCTACCTGTTGAAATAAAAAATAAAACATTATGCTGGCTGCTATGTCTAAACAGATGTGATGATGATGACGAAGGAATTAAAAATAATAATTGTCAAATGAATCCAAAGTAATTTAATCAACTAAAATATTTAATTGAACAGGTACTTAGCAATAAATCGGCACAACTATCATGAGGTATAAAACAAATATTCTGTGTTATTGCGTTCATCCCACTGTCAGTGTCAAGACAAATCAAGAAGATGGCTGAGGGAAGCTTTTATTATTATTTATTAATGCATTTATTGTTAAGAAATAATATAAATGTTAAACATTGATTCATTTTTAAATTTAGAACAAAAATCAAACCTATTCCAGAAACCGTTAATAACTTTAGACTGGTATTCTGTATAACATGATATTATATTTAGCATTATACATTAACTGATTACTAGAGTAGGCTGATTTTAAGAATGAAATTGAACATATTAAACGGATTAAAAAAGGATGGTTTTAGCACCCTTCTTGCTTTGTCAATTGCAGTCAGTGACACACAGCATAAAAAACCCTCTCCTTTCTATGTACATAATTGTTGAATCACAAAAAAATCCCTGAGACAGCTTCTACAGTCCAATCAGAAGATGTTCTCTGCCATCCAATGATAAAATACTGCAGAACTAAATGTTCCCTATAGGGGGCTCTTGATATTCTCTGCTATCCAATTATAAAATACTGCAGTACTGCATGATCTCCATAGGGGGTGCTAGATGGTTCTCATTTTGGGTCTCCTGAGTGGTGCTGCGGTCTAACGCACTGCATCTCAGTGCTAGAGGCATCACTACAGATCCCGGTTTGATCCGGGCTGTTCACAACCGGTCGTGATCGGGAGTCCCATAGGGCGGCGCACAATTGGCCAAGCGTCGCCCAGGTTAGGGGAGCGTTTGGCCGGGTAGGCTTTCATTGTAAAATAAGAAATTGTTCTTAACTGACTTGACTAGTTAAATAAAGGTTCACATTTTTACTCTAAAATAAAGGTATAGCAGTTAAAATACACCCACCCACAAAAACACCACATTTTAAGGACCCTGGCAGACCAGGCAGATTAGCATGCTATTTCCAGGCAATTACAGTGGTTTTAATTGCGAGGACCATTTTTTGGACCTAAATTTGTCCAAATGTCCTAAAATGGAAGATGTTTATGCAAGTGGGGGTTCCAATATGGTCTCAAAAACAACACACACACAATCCAACCAAACCAGATCTTTCAAACCAAGTTAGCCAACCTCTAATTGAAAGCACTGTGAGGCATATGAGCAGAGAGAAGACAGAACTTGACTGTGTCTCTAACTGGGGACATCTGTCTAGCTGTGCATATCATGCCTCCAAAGACCTTGCTGTTTTTAAAGGGACAACTATCTGCCTTCCTGATTCCTCTATCTATATCTATATCTATCTATATCTATCTCTCTATATATCTCTCTCTCTATATATATATCAATTCAATTCAATTCAAGGGCTTTATTGGCATGGGAAACATGTGTTAACATTGCCAAAGCAAGTAAGGTAGATAATATATAAAGTGAAATAAACAATAAAAAAAACAATAAAATGAACAGTAAACATTACACATACAGAAGTTTCAAAACAATAAAGACATTACAAATGTCTATATTTATATCCATCTATCTATCTATCTATCTATCTATCTATCTATCTATCTATCTATCTATCTATCTATCTATCTATCTATCTATCTATCTCTCTCTCTCTCTATATATCTCTCTCTCTCTCTCTCTCTCTCTCTCTCTCTCTCTCTCTGGTTTGACATCACACTCTTTCTCTCTCCCGCTATTGCTTTCTCTTTCTCCCTCCCTCTCTCTTTCCTTCCCTCACTCTCTGACTTTGTCTCTTCCCCCTCTCTCGTTTCCACCCTCTCTCTCTCTCTCTCTCTCTCTCTCTCTCTCTCTCTCTCTCTCTCTCTCTCTCTCTCTCTCTCTCTCTCTCTCTCTCTCTCTCTCTCTCAAAATGTCTGCATTGTGAGCAGTGTGTTCAGACTTTACCATGGTTAACCTCGGCTCACAGTCTCTTTCTCTCTGCTCTCCAACAGGCTACACTCGTAGGGTACATTCAGATTTTGGGGGCACTAGAATTTAAAGGACAATTTTAATGGTTTTCCACCATGAGTGGCTGAAAATCTCTTCAACATGTTATACAATCATACGTTTCGGCACCAATTGCCTTTTGTCAATTCATGTACCTGTTGGTCCGCAAAGATACTTTTTAAAAACTTTTATTTTGTGGGTATTTTCTTAAAACTACATTATTGGTTAAGGGCTTGTAGTAAGTAAGCATTTCACCTGTTGTATTTGGCGCAGGTGACAAATAAATTTTGATTTGATTTGAGGTTGTGGCAATATTCTTGTAAGTGTCCGCTCCCATCCAGAAGTAATAGGACTCTACTTCTGCCCCACTGGGTCCCTTGTCACTGGATTAACCCCCTGGCTATTCTGCAACAACATAACTCAGGGAGGGGCTAAAGGGTCAGGATCCTGGACACAAGACTGAACCCTGACCTGTTGACCCAGGGGTGTTCTGGGGCAGGGCTGTTGACACCACCCTTGTGGGGGAGGGATAAGCATACTGGTCACAGGGGCAAGAAGGGTTCAAACCAGCCAGGCAGGAACACAAACAGCCCTGGAGGACAAAATCAGACATGGCTGATCAAATGGTCCAAAGCCCCTGTAACCAGACACACGCTGTAGTGATTTAAATGTCTATGTAAATCATGCATTCATGTCATGCTATTGTGGTGGCAGAATTTGACAAGTTTTTCACAAGACTATTCTTAAAGCTATACTGTGTGGGGGAATCTGCACTCTAAAAAGAGATTCAAATGTTATTTCAAGCATCATGCTTTAATCATTCGTGTTGCTTTTTGCATGCCTCTCATGAGAAAAAATACTTTAAAATCTATTTTTGGGCACCGATCCCCCACACAGCATTTGATGCTACTATTTTCATCCACACACCCCAAGTTCTGAGTGAAGTGGTTTCAAGAACTTTTGCATTTTTAATGCTTGATCTCAAGTTACCATTCAGCCCATGTAGGTGACAGTTGCCAGAGTGCTTACTTGGACAAATATAGAAATTAATTGTTCCATTTTTTTTGTTTTTGCTTTGCACAGTACAACAAAACTATTTAAAAAATATATACGGTATATATTATGTTTTCCTCCAAACTGGGAGTAAACCCCTTACTCTGATCTCTTTTCATTTCACTGAACTGTGCTATGCATTAATCAAAAGGTCCTATTTTTTTAATCGCGCAGTTCAATGACAAAGAGTGGAGCCATCCATTTGATCCAAACAGGATGCACAACACCAGCACCTGATATAATTGGCTGTATTTCATTCCACGTCAGCCATAAAGTGGGCACCAGATCGTTTATGACCTTGCCCTTGCCAAAGCATGCATCTCCATAAGTTTTGGTGTTACGTATGATTTTGCTTCACTTGTGCCTGTGAGCTCTAAAGTGGCGGATAGCCTATCGCCACTGATGAATTTGTGTCCCCTGGGACTGGCTTGTAATCACTGTGGGCTGTCAGCGCATACATTACTCAGTTTTAGAGAGAATGATTATCACCATCAACAATTAAATGATCTAGTGTGGTGGGTAGTGGTGGAAGCAGAACATCACTGATAGATAGAGGGTGATACAAATACACACCATTATCGAACACACACACACACACAACGGGGGGGTATAAATCATATTTATTTAACGAGGCAAGTCAGTTAAGAACAAATTCTTATTTAAAATGACAGCCTACCCCGGCCGACACTGGGCCAATTGTGCACTGCTCTATGGGACTCCCAATCACGGCCGGTTGTGATACAGCCTGGAAACGAACCAGCGTCTGTAGTGACACCTCTAGTACTGAGATGCTGTGCCTTAGACTGCTGTGCCACTCGGGAGACCAAATATAATATAAATGGATCAAAGGCTCTGTTACAGTATGGTGGGTCTGTTCTGTTCCAGCCCACTGCACCCACTCAGCAGGAGAGGATGTCTTGCTCTTAGCTGGCACATTGGAAATCAATACCATACACCATAGATTTAAATGCAACATTGGAAGAAGTCAAACGAGTACAAAGAAAGCTGTCTGTGGACACCTTCATCTAGACTGTCCTCTCCTATCCTCAGTTCAGTGGTGATGACGGAGACGAGGAGATGATGCCACTTGTCCTGCCCTCCTTCTGTAGCTTCTTGCTGACTTTGAGGTTATGGTGCCCCCTAGAGGGTGGTAGTAAAAACAGAGAGAACCAATAGGCCTCTACTCCCGGCCTTTGTTTAAGTACCACATAAATCCCGATGACTGATAACTCGTCCTCATGAATAATTATGGACAGTTATACTGATAATGACTGGCCTTTCAAACCCACTTTAATCTATGCAAAGAAATGCTGTGTCTCAGCATTATCTATTTTTGTCCTCATAATTCAGTCCTGAAATATTGTTCTGGCCTGTTGACCTTTGTTTTCTTTAAAGGTGAAACACAACTGTATTAATGAATTGTACAATACATTTTCATTTAACTGTATCTTCATCCTAGCTCATTCCCACAGTTAGAAATATATTTGGATCAATAAAGGGCTTAGCATGTATCTGCACATTCTGACTCAAACTCATATCATTACTTCAAAATTAGCCCTCCAGTCAATTGTGGGAATTATCTCAGTGTTTGTTTAAGTTCTTTGCACACGTCACTCAAGTGTTAGAACAAATCTTCTACAGACATTCTGTAACGGTTTTCATGTGGTGAAGGAGAGTCGGACCAAACTGCAGTGTGTATATTGCGATCCATGTTTAATCAAACAACGTAGACACGAATAAACACAAACACTACAAAACAATAAACAGCGTATACTTGTGTCAACTAACACAGCACAAGGCCATCAAGACACTAAGGACAATCACCCACAACACAACCAAAGAATATGGCTGCCTAAATATGGTTCCCAATCAGAGACAACGATAAACACCTGCCTCTGATTGAGAACCACTTCAGACAGCCATAGACTTACCTAGAACACCCCACTAAGCTACAATCTCACTACATACACACCACATACAAAAACCCATGTCACACCCTGGCCTGACCAAATAAACGAAGATAAACACAAAATACTTCGACCAGGGTGTGACACATTCATGCACAATTATGAGGAAAGTTCCAGTCATACATGGATTATTATCAACCATTGTCATAAACCTAATTGTATACCATTATATCACTATATATGGCAGCAGAATAGATACCTACTAGGCTGTTTGATCACTACCCTATAGGCACCTCTCAATAAATGATGGAATGTTTTAAAGTTTACTATTTTTACGTGACTTCTCTTGGATGGGAGGCAGACTCATATCTACACTGGTTAATTCTTCAACAGTAATCTGCAGCTTTGAGTTTAGTCGATGTCACAGACACATTCTATCATTATTCCCTCTGGGTTCCCTAAATTAATTGTAGACGTGTTGCCTACCCTGACAGTCACAGCTTTATACTAAAATAAGATGCCAGAGAAAGGAGAGAAGGCTGCACTAGCCACGTTCTCTCTATTTATCACTCTCTCATTCCCTCCCTTCACTCTCTCATTCCCTTCCATCACTCTCACTCTCCCCCTCTCTCTTCTCCTTCTCCCTCACATTTCCTCCTCCCACGCTCCCTAAATCCAATTTTATTCTCCTCCTCCCACCCTCCCTCCCTCCATCCATCCCATTTTCTTCTCCTCCTCCTCCCACCCGCCCTCCCTCCCTCCCTCCCTCCCTCCCTCCCTCCATCCCTCCCTCCCTCCCTCCCTCCCTCCCTCCCTCCCTCCCTCCCTCCCTCCCTCCCTCCCTCCCTCCCTCCCTCCCTCCCTCCCTCCCTCCCTCCCTCCCTCCCTCCATCCATCCCATTTTCTTCTCCTCCTCCCACCCACCCTCCCTCCCTCCATCCATCCCATTTTATTCTCCTCCCACCCTCCCTCCCTCCCTCCATCCATCCCATTTTCTTCTCCTCCTCCCTCCCACCCACCCTCCCTCCCTCCATCCATCCCATTTTATTCTCCTCCCACTCTCCCTCCCTTGCTCCATCCATCCCATTTTATTCTCCTCCCACCCTCCCTCCCTTGCTCCATCCATCCCATTTTATTCTCCTCCCACCCTCCCTCCTTCCCTCTATCCATCCCATTTTCTTCTCCCTCCCTCCCATTTTCTTCTCCGTCCCTCCCTCCCTCCCATTTTCTTCTCCCTCCCTCCCTCTCTCCCATTTTCTTCTCCCTCCCTCCCTCCCTCCCATTTTCTTCTCTGTCCCTCCCTCCCTCCCATTTTCTTCTCCCTCCCTCCCCGCTCCCATTTTATTCTCTCTCGCTCTCTCTCATGATGATGATGTGCTCCCTCCCTGTTGGCTGATGATTATCAAGGCAGTGTGTTGCTGTCTCAGCTCTGAGCTATATCAGACACCTCACCAGTCTCCACAGAACGCCCTAAAGGGATGTCAGATCCCCCTCATCCTCTTAGCAAAGGTGTCCAATACCTAACCCAACAATCTACCCTCTCTCCATGTCACAAGGGACCACCACACATGCAGTAACACAGTGTTCACACAAAGTATTGCCTTGGCTGAGGATTACAAAATATGTCTCCAACAGTTGAATGTAGCCTAGGTGATATTAAAATATCAAAATAACAATTCTGCTTTGTCTTATCCAACTACCTGGAAACTTATAATAATTTGAAGTGTCCAATAATATAAAAAAGTAGAAATTGTCTACATTGACATGTATGCACTATTTTGGGCAACAACTCATCTAAATGCTTCCCTCTAAGTTAGACAAAGGGAAAAAAATGTCATATTTTAGGCCTCATAGCATTTGTCTACATAAGATTTAGATCATACTTTGGTCAGCTTTTCAGAAAACCACGCTGTGTTAAAAATGAGTCTATAGAGACTCATAGCTCATAATCAACAGAGTGAACAAGGACAGCAGGCCTTTACTTAGCCTAGGTCCCTCAAAACCCAAAGGTTGTTAAGAGGTTTCAAGGCATTCAGACATTTCAAGAACTGGCTCAAATGACTTATTATAGACAGTATACACAAACCTTGCTTTTGCACCACATACCCGGGCGGTTTTGAGTGTACCAATCCTGGCTGTAAACACCAGGCGAGCGTTAAACTGACTGACTACACTGAATACCATGCTGGTCCTGGCATGGCTAGAGCTTGCCTTGGGATCAGAACCACTGCCCACACACTGAGACAAGCAACAGTTCATGAAGTCCAACTATTGCCACAAGAGGGTGATCTGGTACCAGAGGCTCAGGCTGAGGAAAGAGTGGTAGTAATGAGCATTGTCCTTCTTCTCTCCCATGGGAATTGTTGTAGTTACTCTTCCTGGGGTCCAAACACATTAAGGCACTTACATTACATATAAAACAAAATATAAAACAGTACATCATATAACATTATTACACCACTTCATATCTACAATACAAAAGGTACGTATAATACCACTTTACAACAATAATACAATGTACGCGTGTGTAGAATGTGTGTGCTAGCACTTATATGCGTATCTGTACCTTTGTGTGTGTCTCTTCACAGGCCCTGCTTTTCCATAAGGTGTATTTTTACCTGTTTGTAAAATCTGATTATACTGCTTGCATCAGTTACCTGAAGTGGAAAAGAGTTCCATGTAGTAATGGCTCTATGTGGTATTGTACGCATGTCTTGTGGAGTATGCTGGGTGTCTGAGCTGTGTGCTAGTAGTTTAGACAGACAGCTCAGTCCATTCAGTTTGTCAACACGTCTTACAATAACAAGTAGTGATGAAGTCAATCTCTCTTCCACTTTGAGCCATGAGAGATTGACATGCATATCATTAATGTTAGCCATTAATGTTAGCTCCCTGTGTAGTTTTAAGGGCCAGCCGTGCTGCCCTGTTCTGAGCCAATTGTAAAAGTCCCTCTACGTGGCACCTGACCACACTACTGAACAAGTATTCCAGGTGCGACAAAACTAGGGCCTGTATGACCTGCCTTGATGATAGTGCTGTTAAGACGGGAGAGCTTTGTTATGGACAGACTTCTCCCCATCTTAGCTACTGTTGTATCAATATGTCCTCAACTTGCTCAATTTCCACATTATTCATTACACAATTTAGTTGAGGTTTGGGGTTTAGTGAAGCATTTGTCCCAAATACAATGCTTTAAGTTTTGGAAATATTTAGGACCAACTTATTCCTTGCCACCCATTCTGAAACTGTATTTGCTGACGTGTATAATGTTGAGTCATCCGCATGCATAGACACACAGGCTTTACTAAAGGCCAGTGGCATGTCATCAGTGTAGATTGAAAAAAGTAAGGGGCCTAAACAGCTGCCCCGGGGAATTCCTGATTATACCTGAGCAAAGCAAAGTACAGAGAGATCCTTGATGAAAACCTGCTCCAGAGTGCTCAGGACCTTAGATTGGGGCGAAGGTTCACCTTCCAACAGGACAATGACCCTAGCACACAGCCAAGACAACACAGGCGTGGCTTCAGGACAAGTCTCTGAATGTCCTTGAGTGGCACAGCCAGAGCCCAAATTTGAACCCAATCGAACATCTCTGGAGAGACTTGAAAATAGCCTTGCAGAAACGCTCCCCATCCAGCCTGACAGAGCTTGAGAGGATCTGCAGAGAGGAATGGGAGAAACACCCCAAAATCACTATGGGGTATTGTGTGTAGATTTATGAGGGGAAAAAACAATTTAATCCATTTTAGAATATGGCTGTAACCTACCAAAATTGTGGAATAATTCAAGGGGTCTGAATATTTTCCGAAGGCACTGTGCATTAAGTTACTTACATTGTGTCTTCCATCACCCCTGGGTTGTACATTTGATGTACATTTGACATTTTATGACAACTCAGCATCACAATGGTAGCTGCACCATTGAGAACATCCTGACTGGTTGCATTACTGCCTGGTATGGAAACTGCTCAGCCGCCGACTGCAAGGCACTACATTGGGTAGTGCGTATGGCCCAGTACCTCACTGGGGCCAAGTTTCCTGCCATTCAGGACCTCTATATCAGTCGGTGTCAGAGAAAGGCTCTAAAAATTGTCAAAGACTACAGCCACCCTAGTTATAGACTGTTCTCCCTGCTATCGCATAGCAAGCGGTACCGGAGCACCAAGTCTAGGTCCAAAAAGCTTCTTAACAGCTTCAAACCCCAAGCCATAAGACTCCTGAACAAACAAACAGACAGACAGACAGACAGACAGACAGACAGACAGACAGACAGACAGACAGACAGACAGACAGACAGACAGACAGACAGACAGACAGACAGACAGACAGACAGACAGACAGACAGACAGACAGACAGACAGACAGACAGACAGACAGACAGACAGACAGACAGACAGACAGACAGACAGACAGACAGACACCACATAACAGGTGGGTGAAGATCAGCTGAGGGGAGGATTGCTTAAAAAATGATTTGGAACGGAGCAAATGGAATGGCATCAAACACATGGAAACCATGGAAACCATGTGTTTAATGTATTTGATACCATTTCACTTATGCCACCCCAGCCATTACCACAGCCTGGTACGGCAACTGCACTGCCCTCAACCGCAAGGCTCTCCAGAGGGTGGTGCGGTCTGCACAACGCATCACCGGGGGTAAACTACCTGCCCTCCATGACACCTACAGCACCCGATGTCACAGGAAGGCCAAAAAGCCAATCAAGGACAACAACCACCCGAGCCACTGCCTGTTCACACCGCTACCATCCAGAAGGCGAGGTCAGTGCAGGTACATCAAAGCTGGGACCGAGAGACTGAAAAACAGCTTCTATCTCAAGGCCATCAGACTGCTAAACAACAATCACTTACTCAGAGAGGCTGTTGCCTACACTGAGACCCAATCTCTGACCACTGTAATAAATGGATCACTAGCCACTTTAAACAATACCACTTTAAATAATGTCACTTTAATAATGTTTACATATCTTACATTACTCATATCATATGTATATACTGTATTTTATACCATCTATTGCACCTTGCCTATGCTGCTCGGCAATCGCTCATCCATATATTTATATGCAAATATTCTCATTCACCCCTTTAGATTTGTGTGTATTCGGTAGTTATTGAGGAATTGTTAGATTACTTGTTAGATATTACTGCACTGTCGGAAATAGAAGCACAAGCATTTCGCTACACTCACATTAATATCTGCTAACCATGTGTATGTAACCAATACAATTTGATTGGATCCTCCCCAATTAAGGTGCCACCAAGCTCCTGTGGTGTAGGTCCACCCACACCCCCTGTCCCAACATCAGCACAATGTGACTTTTTTTTTTTCATTCAATTTTTGGGGCTGGTTAACTGGTTCTGTGAAACCAAGGTTCGGTACTGCCAACAGTTCCTCACCCACCCAGATTCCACTGACTGTGCGTATGTCACCACCAACTGGGTGAGATCATCGCCCGCTGCCTGCGTAGACTCACATGACATTATTACCAATAGAAACCAATAGCAAAACAAAGCTGGGCGATCCAGACTTGGGTTTTGCTGAAAAGCCCAGGATAAAAGGACTTTAAACTGAGAACAGAGACAATGTCTTTGCTGTAAAGTCTTGGAGTGTCTGGACTTTTTTGGGTGGTGTTCTCTTCTTTTTTTGGTTTGACTGCTTCCAATTCCATTTTCTCACCCTCTCTGTAGACGCACACACACGCAAGCACACAAGCAGACGCACACACAATACTTTCACAACCCACCCATGGGCATGTAACACACATCCATATATAATGACCAATTTTCCAAAGTAATAGCATAGGGTTGGTGGCCCACCCGAAACAGAACTGGAAACAAATAAAGGGACATACAACATGGAAACTTTGTTGCTATGGTGACACAAAACAAACTGTTGAGTGTGAACCGTCTGTCTGCTCCGTTGCCTTTGGCTGTTCTCCAGTACAGGCTTTCAAAACACACAGACATGCTCAGGGTTCCACTCGGAATCTAGTTCAAAACAAGGATGTGGGGAAAAATAGAAAACAACAGGCTTGTATACAGCAGGGTATGCAGTGCCTGTTGTGAAACTGATGAGTAGGGGCGAGAGTTTACATCGACCATGTGACCTGAGTTGTAAAAACAACCCAACCGATGAGCACGGAGAGACCAGAGGAAGCAGTGGTGTGTTTCAGAGACCTCGTGGCTCCCTGTAGGAGCGTGTGGCCGGGCCAGACGGAAAGACTCATTCCTCTTTCTCCTCCTCCTCTTTTCCTCTGTGTGTCATTCCCCCTCTACTCTGTGCTTTCCATTACTTGACCAATGGTTTTTCTCAGAGTGTTCCAGGGGTTCGGTCATCAGGCCAACCGCTGGAGGAAATCACAGTCTCCTTTCTCGTTTTTCTGAGACCCCCAGAGAGACACAATATGCCCTGAGGGTCTATTCCAGATATAGTGTTAGTCAGGCGAACTACTAAGAAGTTCCGTAATTATCTCAGTGCTTATCATCTTCATGAGCTTACTTCAGATGTACTGTATATACTGTTCCATTCAGCTGTATAGAGGTGTTCTGCATATCTCCAGCAGCATGAGGTGAGCATGTCAAAAACCATAAACATAAAGAGAGTCAGTTGAATGGAATTGCACAGGGTGTGAATACAGTATATGATATTGGGCTATCATGAATCGTTGTTAAATGGTATTTTAAAGATTTCCTCCAGCGATTTTGGAACTTTTACTTTTGAAAATTAATATCTCAAGTATTAACACAGTTAAGCTTTAAGGAATAGGGCATTCAAGGAGTTGGTCTGATGAATTTGGGATGTCATCGGCCTCCCTCTTGCTTAAGGAACAATAGAAAACAAAAGAGGAAAGGCCCACCCCACTTTTGTGCTATGTCATGACTTACCTGGACCACTTATCAAGATGTTCCTTTTGTTAAGTAAACCAGGTGTTAAATGAGGTATAAAGGAGACTGGTGTGTCCCCTACAGGTGTGTTGAGCTAACGTAGGCTAATTCAATTAGCATAATGTTGTCAGTAACAAGAACATTTTCCAGGACTTAATTGTTGCTATGGTGACACAAAACAAACTGTTGAGTGTGAACCGTCTTTCTGCTCCGTTGCCTCTGGCTGTTCTACAGTACAGGCTTTCAAAACACACAAACATGCTCAGGGTTCCTTTCGGAATCTACTTCAAAACAAGAAAAATAGAAAACAACAGGCTTGTGTACAGCAGTGCCTGTTGTGAATCTGATGAGTAGGGGCAAGAGTTTACATCGACCATGTGACCTGACTTTTAAAAACAACCCAACCAGTGAGCACGAAGGGACCAGAGGAAGCAGTGGCGTGTGCCAGATACCTCCTGGCTCCCTGTCGGAACGCGTGGCTGTGCCAGACGGAAAGACTCATTTCTCTTTCTCCTCCTCTTTTCCTCTGTGTGTGAGAGAGAGAGAGAGAGAGAGAGAGAGAGAGAGAGAGAGAGAGAGAGAGAGAGAGAGAGAGAGAGAGAGAGAGAGAGAGAGAGAGAGAGAGAGAGAGAGAGAGAGAGAGAGTGCTCCTGTCTTTCAGGCCAGGAGTTCGGTCAGCAGTCCAACTGCTGGAGGAAGTCAGTCTCCTCTCTTAGAACCCCCCCCCCTCCAACAGTATGAGGTCTGCAGTGCCTTGCGGTCAAGCAATTGTCATACCAGGCAGTGATGCAATGGTGCAACTGTAGAACCTTTTGAGTATGAGGACACATGCCAAATATTTTCAGTCTCCTGAGGGGGAATAGGTTTTGTCATGCCCTCTTCATGACTGTCTTGGTGTGCTTGGACAATGTTAGTTTGTTGGTGATGTGGACACCAAGGAACTTGAAGCTCTCAACCTCCTCCACTACAGCCCCATCGATAAGAATGGGGGCATACTCGGTCCTCTTTGTCCTGTAGTCCACAACCATCTCCTTTGTCTTGATTACGTTGAGGGAGAGGTTGTTGTCCTGGCACCACACGGCCAGGTCTCTGACCTCCTCCCTATAGGCTGTCTCGTCGTTGTCGGTGATCAGGCCTACCACTGCTCTGTCATCGGCAAACTTAATGATGGTGTTGCAGTCGTGCCTGGCCGTGCAGTCATGAGTGAACAGGGAGTACAGGAGGAGACCGAGCACGGGCCCCTGAGGGGCCCCTGTGTTGAGGATCAGCATGGCGGATGTGTTGTTACCTATCCTTGCCTCTTGGGGGTGGCCCGTCAGGAAGTCCAGGATCCAGTTGCAGAGGGTGTTTAGTCCCAGGGTCCTTAGCTTATTGATGAGCTTTGAGGGCACTATGGTGTTGAACACTGAGCTGTAGTCAATGAATAGCATTCTCACATAGGTGTTCCTTTTGTCCAGGTGGGAAAGGGCAGTGTGGAGTGCAATAGAGATTGCATTATCTGTGGATCTGTTAGGGCGGTATGCAAATTGAAGTTGGTCTAGGGTTTCTGGGATAATGGTTTTGAGAAATGCCATTTCAGTTAGTCCAGTTTAAAGGTGTAATTTAGTATAGGATTAGGCTTAATCTGTGCCCGCGAAACCGCCCCTATATTATAGACAATTTTTTTCCTTTTATGAATGTGCTATTCAATGCATTTCCATTGGCTATAGTAATAAAGGCCAAATTCAATATTTTATCAAATAATTTTTTCATACAATTTTGGGACACCGAAATGGGTCCTAAAATTCTAAGTCAATTAGCTTAATGATCCAAAACAATTCCATATGTCAGTTTAGAACCCCCCCCATAATGATTTGTATTGTGTATTTCACTGTAATATTGATTGGTGTATGAGTACACTTCAAATACAATTAGATTTAATTAGAGACAGTGTGAGAAAGATGATCCATGCTTCATCCTCATGTATATCCTATGACTATACAACCATGGAAATGGAACTCTCTCTCTCTCTCTGTCACAAGACACTATAATTCGATTTCTTGGTATTAAAACCACATGGGTTCCACAGGCTCATCCCTGTCTCATCTGACCCTGAAGTTCACATTAACCTCTCAAGCATCTTTTTGAAACAATTAACAGGCTATTAATTATGTCCCTCCTCTAGCCTTCTCTGATAGGCTACTGCGCTCACTTACAGTCATTCCAGGCACTGAACCAAGCAAAACTGACAAAAGCCCCAGTAAATAATTAAGCCCCCCTCTCTACCAAAGCCATGATAGTGCAATGTGTGTTTGATTGAATTGAGCTTATAGCTTCTTTATAGCTCCCTATGAATTTAAGTTCAAACCCCAGGGATGTTGGAGAATGTGTAGGTTACCCAGCAGTGTTGCAGTTCTTGACACACTCAAACCGGTGCGCCTAGCACCTACTACCATACCCCATTCAAAGGCACTTTAATATTTTGTCTGAATGTCACACATCCACATTTAATTTCTTAATTGTTTCAAGGCTTACAAATCCTTCTTTAATATGTCTCCTCTTCGTCTATCTGGATTGAAGTGGATTTAACAAGTGACATCAATAAGGGATCATAGCTTTTACCTGGATTCACCCTGTCAGTCTATGTCATGGAAAGATCAGGTGTTCATAATGTTTTGTACACTCAGTGTATATCATAAGGCCTAGTTTTTCCCTAATATAGTTGCTGCCACCATCAGCCTGCAAGTCACATTATGTTGGTTTGCAAAGCACTGTTTAACCTCCCAAGGTCGATGTCCACACATGCGTCTCAATCCATTGCATCCGTTTATGTCGCACTTCCACTTCCAGGTCTTGAGATTCAAAATAAAATAACAAAATGATCCTTGTTATGACCTTCTTAAAACAATTCCATATAGCTTAGTAGAACCCACCCTCACCTGGCTTAGTCAGGGTTTATGAGTTTATTCATATTGGAATCCTGCCAGAGTGGGGAAATCCAACAATTGAAACTTTTATTCAGCCACAATCTCCATGCAGAATGACTCCCTGGTTTAGAAAGATAAATTGAGACGACTTAATCCACTGAAATAAAAAAAAGTATTAAAATTAACATTTTATTCACTCACTACTGTAAGTCGCTCTGGATAAGCGCATCTGCTAAATGACTAAAATGTAAACTGGAACAACCATTTCACTAAAAGGTGCAATAAGTCCACCTAACAGATTGGATTAGTTTACAAAAATATGTTATTTATCTTTGTGTAGTATAAGATTAATGGATCAATATGCATTCAACCAACAAATATTGGTTGCTTGACAACTCAAACTGAATTCTTCTGCAGCTCCATGTTCTCTACTGTACATACTTCAGTCTGAGACAGCCATTGTCTAAGTCATTTATGGTGGTGTCAAAATGAGGGGTGTTGTACAAACCAACTCATCAGAGTATCAAAGTCAATGACGAATTTTCAAAACTGCACTTTACCCACAAATGTTTTCTGCATCTGGCCCAAACAATCAGTTTCTGGGGCCAATCAGAATAGTTATAATGTGTTTACGTTTCAGTAACGTAACGTAAAATAATAACAGCAACGCTTCCAACTAGATCCCCTACATATTGGTCTTGACTAGAATAAAACAATCTGTCAGGGAGGGTCTCCTCTGCAGTGTTTCATCAATCCAGTAAAACAAAATATATAATAATAGTTTATTATGGAAGAGGAGTTAACCAGGAAAAGCCCATTGAGTCTCTTATTCAAGGGAGACCTGGCCAAAAAGGCAGCAACAATCAATACATTATAGAATAAAATAATAGAATACAATACAATTCAACAACATGATCCAGCCTAAAATAAGCATTTTTACACTCCTCTGTAACAGTCTCCCATCAACAATGTAAATTCATCCAGTGACAAGATGAAGATGTCAAGATGAATATCAAGATGAAGCATTGATTGTAGACTATTCCATGCCTCTGGTGCCCAAGATGAGAAGGCAGTCTTGACTAATACAGGAAATGTCCTGGGAACTTTATGTAGCAACCACCTAGACTGGGAATGGTAACTGCTGGTGGTGAAGGAGACCAAACTACAGAGCTAATGAGGGAGTTTACTCAAAAGGGCTTTGTAAATGAACACATACAAATGTAGCTTTCTGCACATATAAAGTGAGGTCCAACCCACCATTTGGTGTAAGGTGCAATGGTGGGTAAGTGACTTGGCATTTGTAATAAATGTAAGACAGAGGAGGCTGGATGCATATGCAAGTTACCATAATAAATTACAGAGAGAAAAGTGGCCGGAACAAGCTTCTTTCTAGCCATAAGCGGGAAGCAAGTCTTATTATGAAATGTAATCTTCCTCACAAGATTATCCATATGACCTTTAAAGGACAACTTGTCATCCAACCGTAAACCTAGGTATTTGTAGGATGACACTTTTTCAATGGATAAGCCACCAGATTTGACAATGCTAACCTTCTCTGGCTGAGTGCTAGCTCTGGTAAAGGTAATGAATTTAGTTTTTTTGTATATTCATGACTAGTTTGAGAACTATGTAGATTTTCCCATGGGCCACGGTGCATCAGGTTTTTCAATCAGGCAACCGCTTCTCTGCTCCTAGCCTTCAGTGCACACCTGCACTTTGTAGCAGGACTTGTGGGCAGACAGACACTCCTGATTCTGTGTGCTCCAACTCCAAAAAGGTGTAGGCTACAGTTTATGAGCACCCCCCCACCTCCCAAAAAAGGCCTTCTCAATCAGAGATCTTTGTACAAGCACATTTCGTAAAACAGAGACTGATCTAAAAATAATAGTTCTTATATACAGCATCCACCTTCACATCAAAAGTGTTTGCATTAAAACATAAAAACTCAAATCTCAAGGATCAGACATACAAACGGACAGACTGATTGGCTGCCATCTTGGATTACCTGTGCAACTAGAGGAGACAAAACTTTAGATCACCTTTACAACCTTCTGTCCCTGTTCTTGATCGAGCGGGGCTTCTCCATCTGTAGGAGGCCTGCCACACCCATCCTCTCAACCATCCATAACGGCTTCTCTGAATCCTGAGAAGCGTGGGAGTGGGCACTGCGTTCATCCACCTCTGGCCTGCTCGCCTCCCTACCACTGAGGAAGTACAGTTCCCGCTCAGCCCAGTCAAAACTGTTCGCTGCTCTGGCCCCCCAATGGTGGAACAAACTCCCTCACGACGCCAGGACAGCGGAGTCAATCACCACCTTCCGGAGACACCTGAAACCCCACCTCTTTAAGGAATACCTAGGATAGGATAAAGTAATCCTTCTCACCACCCCCCCCCTTTAAGATTTAGATGCACTATTGTAAAGTGACTGTTCCACTGGATGTCATAAGGTGAATGCACCAATTTGTAAGTCGCTCTGGATAAGAGCGTCTGCTAAATGACTTAAATGTAAATGTAAATGTAAATTTCATCGTCCTTCTTGCCAGCGGTGATTCTGGGCAGCTCGATGGTAAGAAAGGTGACCATTCCGGGTGCAAAAACAATGTCATATCCCGGAGCTCGTGTAAATGACATTACTCAGCTGCTCCCAAATGTACTACGCCAAGACATGGAAATTGATTCTATCGTAGTCCATGTGGGTTTTAATTACATTATGAAGGGCAGTTCTGAAAAGCTGAAACTGGATTTTAAAGAGTTGATTGACTCTGCTAAACACTAACAAAAGACCCATCATATCTGGTCCTCTACCATCTCTGAAATGCGGCATTGAACGCTTTAGCAGGATTCTTTCTCTTCACAACTGGCTATGGAAGATCAATGGGTATAACTTTTGTTGACAATTTTGATACCTTTTGGAAACAAAACACATTTTATAAGGAGCATGGGATCCACCCAAATCATTTGGGATTCTGGATCCTTTCAGAGCATTATAAGGCTGCATTGAGACAATGACTTATCAATGACCCAAGCCCAGCTCAGCTAATCACTACCATTGTAATGCAGAGTTGTCTTAATGATTCAGCAATTGTACATTACACCAGGGGTGTCAGTAGACACAATGTAAGTAACCTAATTTATGTCCCGTTAACTGCACTGAATGCCTCTACTGTTCCTACAGCTTTTCTATGCAGTCATCATGTGCCTATGAACCAGCTGTATACTGTTAGCACTAAGCCGTTGTGGTCTAGGAAGAAGTCCACTGTGAGCAGCTCACCCTGCACTAACATAAATAACATGATCACATCTACTGCTGCTAAGCTTCCCAGTAAAGCATAGAATGCAAGTAAGCATTTCAAAAGAAAAGTGCTCAAAATAGCCCACATTAATACGGTTTGAAGTCAGAAGTTTACATACACCTAGGTTGGATTTTTCAACCACTCCACAAATTTCTTGTTAACAAACTAGTTTTGTCAAGTCGGTTAGGACTATTACTTTGTGCATGACACAAGTATTTTTTCCAACAATTGTTTACAGACAGATTATTTCACCTATAATTCATTGTATCACAATTCCAGTTGGTCAGAAGTTTACACACACTAAGTTGACTGTGCCTTTAAACAGCTTGGAAAATTCCAGAATATTATGGCATGGCTTTAGAAGCTTCTGATAGGCTAATTTGCATAATTTGAATCAATTGGAAGTGTACCTGTGGATGTATTTTAAGGCCTACCTTCTAACTCAGTGCCTATTTGCTTGACATCATGGGAAAATCAAAAGAAATCAGCCAAGACCATAGAACAAAATATGTAGACCTCCACAAGTCTGGTTCATCCTTGGGAGCAATTTCCAAATGCCTGAAGGTGCAACGTTCATCTGTACAAACAATAGTACACAAGTAGAAACACCATGGGACCATCAAGAGGGAGAAGCGTTCTTTCTCCTAGAGATGAACGTGCGAAAATGTGAAAATCCATCCAAGAACAACAGCAAAGGACCATGTGAAGATGCTGGAGGAAACAGGTCTTAAAGTATCAATATCCACAGTAAATCGAGTCCTATATCGACATAACCTGAAAGGACGCTCAGCAAGGAAGAGGCCACTGCTCCAAACTGCCATAAAAAATCCAGACTATGGTTTGCAACTGCACATGGGGACAAAGATCGTACTTTTTGGAGAACTGTCCTCTGATCTGATGAAACAAAAATATAACTGTTTGGCCATGTTTGGAGGAAAAAGGGGGAGACTTGCTAGCCAAAGAACACCATCCCAACTGTAAAGAATGGGGGTGGCAGCATCATGGGGGTGGCACTGCTGCACGATCATCCTATTTTTCCAACTTAATTGAGAAAAATAAAAACAATCCTAAATTTATTTTTGATACTGTCGCAAAGCTAACTAAAAAGCGTCATTCCCCAAGAGAGGATGGCTTTCACTTCAGCAGTAATACATTTATGAACTTCTTTGAGGAAAAGATCATGATCATTACAAAGCAAATTACAGACTCCTTTTTAAATCTGTGTATTCCTCCAAAGCTCAGTTGTCCTGAGGCTGCACAACTCTGCCAGGACTTAGGATCAAGGGAGACACTCAAGTGTTTTAGTACTGTATCTCTTGACACACTGATGAAAATAATCATCTCTTTTTGGAGAGATTGGAAACCCAAATTGGTCTACATGGACAAGTTCTGGTCTAGTTTAGATCTTATCTGTCAGACAGATATCAGTTTGTCTCTGTGGATGGTTTGTCCTCTGACAAATGAACTGTACATTTCGGTGTTCCTCAAGGTTCCATTTTGCGACCACTATTGTTTTCACCATATATTTTACCTCTTGGGGATGTCATTCGAAAACATAATGTTAACTTTCACTGCTATTTTATTTTACCTCAATCCTATTGAGCAGTTGTGGGAGCAGCTTGACCCTATGGTAAGTAAGAAGTGCCTATCAAGCCAATCTAAATTGTGGGAGGTGCTTCAAGAAGCATGGGGTGAAATCTCTTCATATTACCTCAACAAATTGACAACTAGAAAGCCAAAGGTTTTCAAGGCTGTAATTGCTGCAAATGGAGGATTCTTTGACACAATTAATTGAAGGACACAATTAATATTTCATTTAAAAATCATCATTATAACCTTGTCAACATCTTGACTATATTTCCTATTCATTTTGAAACTAACTTCATGTATGTTTTTTTAATGTAAAACAAGGACATTTCTAAGTGACCCCAAACCTTTGAACTGTAGTGTACATAGCTACCTCAATTTCTTCGTACCCGTTCACATCGACTCAGTGCTGGTACTCCCTGTATATAGCCATGTTATTTTTGACTGATTATTGTTATTCACTGTGTATTTATTTTTGGAATAGGACCAGTAAGTAAGCATTTCACTGTTAGTCTACACATGTTGTTTTATGAAGCATGTGACAAATAAAATGGTATTTTATTTTCCTGGACCAGACACCTTATACACCTTATTAATACACCTCTTAGAGTTAGTTCTCTTTCTGAAAAGAGTGTGTGTGTGTGTTTTTTTGTATACAGCTGAGCGAGTAGATAATGGGTTAAAACAGCCTATGGTTAAATTCAAGAGCAGTGACATCGTCTGAAGAGAGGAGCGGGGCTGTTGGAAGCCCTTCCTGACTGGAGCTCCTTACCAGGCTGCGCTGTATCCTGATGCAAAGGGGGGAGGGAGAGAGAGAGAGAGAGAGAGAGAGAGAGAGAGAGAGAGAGAGAGAGAGAGAGAGAGAGGGTGGAAACGAGAGAGGGGGAAGAGACAAAGTCAGAGAGTGAGGGAAGGAAAGAGAGAGGGAGGGAGAAAGAGAAAGCAACAGCGGGAGAGAGAAAGAGTGTGATGTCAAACCAGCTGAGCTCAGAAAGTAAACAGAGCTCCAGACTGCAGCATGCTTTCTGCAGTACGGGGACTGCAGCTGGGGGAAAGCCACGGGGGGACCCCTACGCTCCCTCACACAGGCACCCACCACTCCCCCGGGACCCGTGGATCTTCCCTCTTCATCACTCTCTTCATCCTCATCTCCCTGTACCAGGGGCTAGCATGGCCCTACGGTAAGAGCCCCTGCAAAATCAGATATGTCTCTCTCTGTCTCTCCACCCTTCCTCGTGTCTTTATCTCTCCTTCTCTTTTTCTCTTAAAGGGCAGAAAGGCTTTCAGAGTGCCTTGTGAAAGAAGAGCCATACAGTGAGATGTTAAGTAGAAGCTTTTGTAGAGGGAGGAAACAGAGTTTGTTGTTGGTTTGACTTAAAGAACCTGCTGTGGGATCCTGCTTTGGGATCCTGCATGAGTCAACCTCTTGGTGTTTTAACTTGTTATTGTCTACTTAAGAGTCATCACGCTCTTTCTTTCCTCACCCTTTACTTACTGTGCAACATGATTTCATATCTGCTGAGCACTTTAAATTATTTAATTTCAACTGACCATCTCTTATCTGAGATATGTGCTGGATCCCAAACAAAGCCACACATTCCTTGTAAATAGATGGAGCCGTTCGGAGCCTGCTTATCATCTTGTTAAACATTTGGCAGTCTGTGTCTATTGACAGAGTGTTGTGGATGAGGTCTGCTCAGAAGCATCCGTCTATTGGCCCTCGTGACCATTTGAACCGCTGCAGGGTGTGTATCATATTGGAGTGAATAATACAGTCTCTGCTGATGTGTCTACCATACTGTGTCTCTCATAACTTTCCAGTGAACTACACAGAGACTTACTAACTATAACTAACACCTCCAGGTGTTATGGCAGTACAATAAAGCCTATTGTAAAACGTTTTACGAGGTAGACTACAACCGTTTTAAACACCTGTAATGAAGATACCTCCCTTCGGCGATGAGAGATGTGTCAGAGTTTACTACTTACCTGATAATAAACAGCAATTACAGCAGTGAGACTGACTCAGGCTATTAATGTACCAGTTGCTTCAAATTCATTATACAATCAGTTGATGAAGGATGAAATCGGTTGAGCAAAACAGCAATCACTATGGAACTGTGCCTAGAGGGAAGGTTGTGGGTTTGATGGTTTTTCTTAAAGAGCAGAAGTGATTACACACTGGAGCCAAGTATTTGGCGTGAGGGCAGTGCAAGAGAGGAAACGTAAGAGAGAGAGAGACAAAGAGAGACGGGGGGAGGGGCAGGAGAGATTTAAAAACAAAGACAAAGACAGACAGATACATCTTGTGAGAATCCTTAACTCTTGAGGCTCAAGCTGAGTTCAGTCAGCAACAGGCTGCAGGCTGCCTGGACATTCTTTCCTTTTGAATGTGGGGTTCTCCCTCCACTGTGCTTCCAAAGGACCTCTGTGCTTCTTACACATTTCCTATTCTCCAGTCAGTCAATGATGTCTCCTCACAGCTTATTTGGCTAAGATCCCCAGGAGGCTGGTTTAGGCTAATGGGTAGTTAGCAGTTGTAAATAGAGACCAAGGTCACTGGCAGATAGAAGAGAGGGAGAGGGGAGAGGGATAAAAGGAGAAAGAAGAGGGGAGAATTAAGAGGGAATAGGGGAGAGAAAAAGGGGAAAGGGCAGAGTGGAGGTGGGAGAGGTGAGAGGAGAAGAGTGTCACGTTGGCATAAATAGGTTGGGAGACAGGTGCAGGAATGCATAATAGTTTTCTTTATTAAACCCAAATTATGGCATGCCGTGTAAAGGCACGGGGGCGAAGACCAAACAAACACGTGACAAAACCCAGGGTAGAAACCCCAAACAAAAGAGCGAGGAGCACCTCGAATAAATAACACACACGCACAATGATTAACACACAGGACGAGATCCGTAATCATCTGTGCAATTCACAACGGCACGAAAGGCTAAAAACACAGCACAGGTACTCACACGCACCATGGACATTGTAACAATAATCGACCACACAATGGAAACCAAAGGGCACACTTATACAAGTACTAATCAGTGGGAATAGGGGACAAGTGTGCGTAATGAAAGTTCTGAAGGGATCTGTGACAAAGAGAGAGTGACGGGGGCAGGGTATGGAGAGTCTGCCATTGATGAGAAAATGTTGGCGAAATTGAGCGTTTGGAAAATAGAATATCATATCGTCTGAAAGAGTTCAGTTCAACTCTCAAGTTAACAGACCAAATGTATGAAACAAATGTGCAAATTTCAGGCTCCTGTTTGACCTAGATTCCAGTATACATTTTTACACACGATACACAATTGAACAAAAGTGGATAATAGAGAAACGGTTGTATGTATTGAAATGGGCTTGTGGTTTCTTATCAGACAGATGTTTACTTAAAAGCATTGCAGAGGTTGTCCATGGAGACCTATATTTGGGATCAGGATCCATATGTGTGAACAGAGCTACAGTATCCCCAACACACTCCATCCCACATACTGTACACCACACAGGAGGTTGGTGGCACCTTAATTGGGGAGGATGGACTTGTGGTAATGACTGGAGCGGAATGAGTTGAATGGCATCAAATTCATGGTTTGATACCATTCTATTTCCTCCGTTCCAGCCATTATAATGAGCTGTCCTCCCCTCAGCAGCCTCCACTGGTACACCACAAACCCCAGAGGAGTTTCCTGTTCCACGGCCGCTAAATCGCTCAGACCTCAAAATATTAGACATCTGCAGCCAGGGAGCACAGAGAGTCAGCATGCACACAAAAGTGCACACACGAACACACTACAGCTATTCTGCTCTGAGTACGGGGACAATTTCTTTGGTAGCAGATGCAATGTGTCACAATAAAGTCAGAAACCACAGAGCAATGTGTCATCTTATTGATAGTCAATGTTTCGTGACACAACAGTGGCGAGGCCACAAGACACACAGCTCCTGAATCACAACACTTCCTGTGACATAAACACATGTAGCCATCAACAAGCGGCAACAGAGAAAAATGTAGATTTTTAACAGCTATGACAGAGCCCTGAATGCAGACGGCATTAATCTCTGATACGACGTTAAATCACTGCTCAGCAATGCTCAGCGCATCAGTTCTCTCGCTCGCCCATACGCATGAACACATGCATTAACCCATGCATGCCCGCGCACTAGCTCTCTGTGGTTTCTGACTTTATTGTGATCTTAATGGTCCTCAGTTGGGGTAGCAGGCTTTATTTAAAGAGGCAGTCTACGGTATTGTGCCATTTTTAGAGCAGAGGACAGGGAATAGTTTTTTGGGGGGGATGTGGGGGGGAGAGTACAGTACTCACAGCTGTGCCTCAAAGCATTTGGATGTGAAATCAGAGATGAGAGGAATGAAAAGAATTGTGTGGACTTTTTATACACAACAAATAAAGAGACTGTAGAGCAACCTTGAGTTTGACCCCAAAATAGACATTTATAAGGGGACTGCCATGAGTTGATATGAGTTGGCATGCTGCCAGGGCTGGAGTGCAAGCTGGTTTATGGTCAATATTAGGATTTTGGCCAATAAAATTCTGCACAATAGGCATATTTTGTGTATCAGTCAGAGCAGCTACATATTGGAAGTGGTGTATCAGTCAGAGCAGCTACATATTGGAAGTGGTGTATCAGTCAGAGCAGCTACATATTGGAAGTGGTGTATCAGTCAGAGCAGCTACATATTGGAAGTGGTGTATCAGTCAGAGCAGCTACATATTGGAAGTGGTGTATCAGTCAGAGCAGCTACATATTGGAAGTGGTGTATCAGTCAGAGCAGCTACATATTGGAAGTGGTGTATCAGTCCGTAAGGTTTGTCCTTTATATGCTGCTTGTATTTGTCTGATAGTGTATGACCTTTCTGAAGGTCTTGTTACTGCGTGAGACCTGTGGCATAGAGGGGGCAGTAGCAGGGCACTAGGAGGGCACTAGGACATGGCTCAGATACAGACATATCAGCACCTTTGTAGGAGGACTGTCTGAGTGTATGTTCTGCTCCCCAAAACAATGATGTCAGCATCTGGATCCACATCAAAGCCGGATGGCACATGTTAACAACCTTACAACCTGTGTCTAAACCCAGCAATGGGATGGGGTGGGGGATGGTGTTTTAAAGGGGGAAATGGGGTCTCCTCTCCCCACCATCCACCAGATGACAGGGTTTATTTGAAGAGGCTCAGATTATTGCTTTTTTGGTTTCCCCGGCTCCTTGACGTTCTTGTCGGAGCATATCTCCCACAACATCTGGGATGGAAAAAACAGATACCAATTACATAAGGCAAGAGTAGCCACACAAACAGCACAGAGATCTGCATGCCTAGCCAAAAGCCTGGAAAAATAACTTACCGGGGAGTTTTCTATTTGTTGGTGTGTTTTTCTTTTTTCTGTTCTAAGCTGTGAGCAGTTAGCACAATTGCGTAGCGCTAGCAGGGCTGTTCACAAGCAACCCAATCAAAATAGTCTGCAGGCTATGTGAGGAAAGAGAGAAAGACAATATCACAAAACATGCAAGCTTTTATTTCTTAATCAAGCTTGTTGTGTGGTAAGGGGTTGTGTATGACTATCAGTGCCCTGGGCAGGAGAGATTGAGTCATGCACAATCCATATCAGGTTGTTACAATGCACCGGTGTGGTTGTGGGCAGATCTGCATAATATTTGCATACAGATAATGGCCTCACACTGTGATTGCCTGTGCACATAGAAAGGGAGGCAAAGAGACTATACAAGATTATGCAAACACAAACATGAAACCTGTGCCTTCAGTTCAAAAGAGGGCAAACAAGGTAAAATTGACACATTCAAAGCCCAGACAGACAGTCTCAGGTTCAATATGTAATGCCTAAAGAAAAGAGGCAGGAGAGAAAGGAGTATAGGAAATGATTTGGTAAGTCTGTGCTATTTCCCTCACACTCTCACAATTATGTTGTCAGGCTTGGCAATTGCAGAAAACACCTAACTTAAAGATAATTAGTAACAAAAAATGCATGCCATAGGAAATTCGCACATATTTTTGCAGGGGTGAAAGTAGATCTAATTTCTTCCCGGTACGAGGACCTCCTAAGTGTACGAAACATTTTTATAGGCCTAATCATAGAATTAGGCTATATAGAACCCTATTAATTAATTTTGAAATCTGTGGACCTGAAAGTAAAGATTTGTATTAGACTATGTTTTAAAACTTCTTATGGCTAGCGGAATCCCTCGACAACATCCGCTGAAATGGCAGAGCACGGAATTCAAACATATTTTGTTGAAATATTTAACTTTCATACATTCACAAGTGCAATACACCAAATTAAAGCTGAACTTCTTGTTAATCTAGCCATCGTGTCCGATTTCAAAAAGGCTTTACAGCGAAAGCACGCCATACGATTATGTTAGGTCATTGCCTTGTCACAAAAAAACATACAGCCAAAGAGAGGAGTCACAAAAAGCAGAAATAGAGATCAAATTAATCACTAACCTTTGATGATCTTCATCAGATGGCACACATAGGACTTTGAGTTACACAATACATGTATGTTTTGTTTGATAAAGTTCATATTTATATCCAGAAATCTACGTTTACAGTGTCGCTTTATGTTCAGTAAGGTTGTGCCTTGAAAACATCCCGGAGAATTTGCAGAGCCACATCAATTTATAAAAATACTCATCATAAACTTTAATAAAAGATACATGTGTTATGCATAGAATTATAGATATACTTCTCCTTAATGCAACCGCTGTGTCAGATTTCTCAAAAGCCTCACAGAAAAAGCACACTATTCAATAATCTGAGTACAGAGCTAAGCCACAAAAACAAGCCATACAGATACCTGCCATGTTGTGGAGTCAGTAAAAGTCAGAAATAGCATTCTAAATATTCACTTACCTTTGATGATCTTCATCAGAATGCACTCCCAGGAATCCCAGTTCCACAAGAAATGTTTGTTTTGTTCGATAAAGTTAATATTTATGTCCAAATACCTCCTTTTTGTTAGCGCGTTTAGTTCACCAATCAAAATTTACGAGGCGCGGGCAAGTCCAGACGAAAGTCCAGACAAAAAGTCAAAAATGTTATATTACAGTTCGTAGAAACATGTAAAACGATGTATAGAATCAATCTTTAGGATGTTTTTATCATAAATCTTCAATAATGTTTCAACCGGACAATTATTTTTTCTTTAGAAATGAAAAGGAACGCAGCTCGCTCTCACGACCGCACGCGTGACTTAGCTCATGGCATTCTGCCAGACACCTGGTTCAAACAGCTCTTATTCGCTCCCCCTTCATAGTAACAGCCTGAAACAAGGTTATAAAGACTGTTGACATCTAGTGGAAGGCTTAGGAAGTGCAATATGACACCATTTACACTGTATATTGGATAGGCAAAGACTTGAAAAACTACAAACCTTAGATTTCCCACTTCCTGGTTGGATATTTCTCAGGTTTTTTCTCATGTCTGTGAGTTCTGTTATACTCACAGACATGATTAAAACAGTTTTAGAAACTCCAGCGTGTTTTCTATCCAAATGCATATATTAGCTTCTGGGCCTGAGTAGCAGGCAGTTTACTCTGGGCACGCTTTTCATCCAAACGTGAAAATACTGCCCCCTATCTCAAACAGGTTTTAATGTGTCATAAACACAACCAGTCATGAGGTTTTGATCTGATTGTCAAAGAATTCCTTCAAATGGCTCATATAGGATACCCGTGCACAGAGGTGTGTTCAAAATATAGTTTAAATCTATTATTTAACTAGGCAAGTAAGTTAAGTTAACAACAAATTATTATTTATAATGACAGCCTAGGAACAGTTGGTTAATTGCCTTGTTCAGTGGCAGAACAACATATTTTTACCTTGTCTGCTTGGGAAATCGATCTAGCAATCTTTCAGTTACTGGCCCAACACCACTAGGCTACATGCTGCCCCAAGTTTGAACCTCATTTAGAAGTTTTTGTGCTTATAAGTTGGTAGGTAATTTGTTAGTCAACTTGCCTATAATTAGATACATACAGTAGGCCTACAGTAGGCCTATAGTTTCTCTTCTGTCATCATTACTTGAAGCTAGTCTAGAATAATACGTAAATAAAGCCTTGCTCACCAGAATATTGCCATAAATCAATAGAATGATCAATGTATGTATTTTCTGTGGTTGAAAATGAAGTACTCTCAGCTTTTATGTCGCTGAAAGAAATTGCACATTTAGGCTACACAACACTTACTCCAGAGAGTGAATTTCACCATGACATTCAGGGGCCTCTATTGAGACATGCAGTTTGAATGCTGGAATTCTTTTGGAGTGGACCAACATGCACAAGTCGCCACATTTTTAAAGTGATTTGTTTGACAAATAGATGGAAATATAGGCCAATAAAAAAACATGTTGGAACGTTTTCACAGTGGTAAAAAAAAGGTTCTCCCTGTACTTTCAACGCATTCTTCAGAAAAACTTGGGTAAATGGCGTTTACTTGAATTTACCCTCCACTAGGCCTACACCACTACAGGTAGCCTACCCTCTCAGCCGAGGCAATTTTACACACATGAACACACGCAGAACAGGTAGAACAGGTAGCGTACTGGTCAAGAACTATAGGAAACGTGTGATCTCTGTAATTGCAAACAAAGGTTTCTGTACCTGCGTTTCTGATGTATCAAATACTTATGTCATGCAATAAAATGCAAATTTATTACTTAAAAATCATACAATGTGACTTTCTGGATTTTTGTTTTAGATTCCGTCTCTCACAGTTGAAGTGTACCTATGATAAATATTACAGACCTCTACATGCTTTGTAAGTAGGAAGACCTGAAAAATCGGCAGTGTATCAAATACTTGTTCTCCCCACTATACATCTGTTGGTCACAAAAGGTAGGGGTGTGGATCAGAAAACCAGTCAGCATCTCCTTCGCATAGCGTCGATCAGGCTCTTGATTGTGGCCGGTGGAATTTTGTACCACGCCTCTTCAATGGCTGTGCGAAGTTGCAGGATATTGGCAGAAACTGGAACAAGCTGTTATACAAGTCAATCCAGTGAAACGCAAAATCAAATCAAATCAAGCTTTATTTATACAGCATATTTCAGACTTCGAATGAGTTCAATGTGCTTTTTACAGGAAAAAAATCATTAAAAACTATGAAAATAATAGCTGAAATATTTACTACACAACAAACATAACATAAAAAGAACTAAAGAATGACAAAAGAACTTAACAAATAAAAAGCATCCTAAGGAAAGCAAAGCAAAAAAAGATGTGTTTTATGATCTCTTTTAACTTCTTGCGTCGAGCCATCCCGGATCCGGTATCGTGACTACAGCCTCAAGCTCATTACCATAACGCAACGTTAACTATTAATGAAAATCGCAAATGAAATTAAATTAATCTATTTGCTCTCAAGTTTAGCCTTTTGTTAACAACACTGTCATCTCAGATTTTCAAAATATGCTTCTCAACCATTGCAAAACAAGCATTTGTGTAACAGTATTGATGGCTAACGTAGCATTTAGCGTTAGCATTCAGCATGCAACATTTTCCACAAAAACCAGAAAAGCATTCAAATAAAATAATTTACCTTTGAAGAACTTCAGATGTTTTCAATGAGGAGACTCTCAGATAGCAAATGTTCAGTTTTTCCTGAAAGATTATATGTTTAGGACAAATCGCTCTGTTTTCTGCGTTACGTTTAGCTACGAAAAAAAAACTGTATCCAGGATTGTGTAAATCTATCCTCAAGCTCATTAGCATAACACAACATTAACTATTAATGAAAATCGCAAATGAAATTAAATTAATCTATTTGCTCTCAAGCTTAGACTTTTGTTAACAACACTGTCATCTCAGATTTTCAAAATATGCTTCTCATCCATAGCAAACTAGCATTTAGCATTTAGCGTTAGCATTTAGCGTTAGCATTAGCAGGCAACATTTTCACAAAAACCAGCAAAAACATTCAATAAATAATTTACCTTTGAAGAACTTCGGATGTTTTCAATGAGGAGACTCTCAGTTAGATAGCAAATGTTCAGTTTTCCTGAAAGATTAGTTGTGCAGGAGAAACCGGTCCTTTTTCTGCATCATGTTTGGATACCAAAAAAAAACGAAAATTCATTCATCCAAACGCCAAACTTTCTTCCACATTAACTCCATAATATCGACTGAAACATGGTAACGTTGTTTAGAATCAATCCTCACGGTGTTTTTCACATATCTCTTCATGATATATCATTCCTGGAAGTCTCCTCTCTGTCTCAATCACATGGATGAATGCGAGCAGCTTGGAGATTACGCAACAAATTCAACAAAGGACACTGGGCGGACCCCTGGTAAATGTAGTCTCTTATGGCCAATCTTACAATGATATGCCTACAAATACGTCACAATGCTGCAGACAACTTGGACAAATGATGGAAAGGGCAGGCTAATTCGTGGCGCTTTCACAGCCATATAAGGAGACAATGGAAAACAGAGCCTCAAAAATCCTGCTCATTTCCTGTTTGAAGTTGCATCTTGGTTTCGCCTGTAAGATCAGTTCTGGGGCACCCACAGACAATATCTTTGCAGTTTTGAAAACGTCAGAGTGTTTTATTTCCAAAGCTGGCAATTATATGCATAGTCGAGCATCTTTTTGTGACAAAATATTGTGCTTAAAAACGGGCACGTTTTTTTTATCCAATAATGAAATAGCGCCCCCCCTAGCTTCAACTGGTTAAATGTGTCCACATTTTCAGCCCCCCTCATGTTCTCTGGCAAGCTATTGCAGAGGCTTGGGGCATAATTACTAAAGGCTGCCTCTCCATGCCCCTTGGTTCTTTGGGAAAGTTAATAGGCCAGTGCCAGAGGACCTGAGGGACCTACTTCCTATATAACTTAAAAACATGTCTGACATATTGGGGTGCCCAATCGTGTATGGAAAAAACAATAGAACATATTAAAATGAATTATAAAACTTACAGACAGCCAGAGTGCAGAGACCTTAAAACTAGTGTAATGTGTGCTCTCCATCTGGTCTTGGTCAGTACCCATGCTGCAGCATTCTGTATGTTTTGCAGTTGACCAATGTCTTCCCAACAATGCTCAAATGGTGACATGTATGACGAGTATACAGGCCATGGAAGAACTGTAACATGTTCAGCTTCCATCAATTGTGTACAGATTCTTGCGACATGGGTTTGTGCATTATCATGCTGAAACATGAGTTGATGGCAGCAGATGAATGGCACAACAATGGGCCTCAGGATCTCATCACAGTATCTCTGTGCATTAAAATTGGCATTGATAAAATGCAATTGTGTTTGTTGTCCATAGCTTATGCCTGCCCATACCGTAACCCCACTGCCACCATGGTGCACTCTGTTCACAACATTGACATCAGCAAACCACTCACCCACACGACTCCATAGACACTGTCTGCCATCTGCCAGGTACAGTTGACACCATGATTAATCTGTGAAGAGCACATTTCTCCAGTGTGCCAGTGGCCATCGAAGGTGAGTATTTGCCCACTGAAGTCAGTTACGACGCTGAACTGTAGTCAGGTCAAGACCCTGGTGAGAATGACAAGCACGCAGATGAGCTTCCCTGAGATGGTTTCTCAGTTTGTGCAGAAATACTTTGCTTCTGCAAACCCACAGATTCATCGGCTGTCCGGGTGTGCTGGTCTCAGATGATCCCACAGGTGATCAAGTCCGGATGTGGATGTCCTGAGCTGGCATGGCTACACATAGTCTGAGGTTGTGAGGCCAGTTGGACTTGCTGCAGAATCTATAAAATTAAGTTGGAGGTGGCTTATGGTAGAGAAATTAACATTATATTCTCTGCAGTCAGAATACCATTTGTACGATCCCTCAAAACTTGAGACATCTGTGCATTTATTTATTCATTATTTTACCAGGTAAGTTGACTGAGAACACATTGAATGAGCCAATTGTAAACTGGGGATTATTAGGTGACCGTGATGGTTTGAGGGCCAGATTGAGAATTTAGCCAGGACGCCAGGGTTAACACCCCTACTCTTACGTTAAGTGCCATGGGATCTTTAATGACCTCAGAGAGTCAGGACATCCATTTAACATCCCCCTACACAGGGCAGTGTCCCTAATTGAAATATATTTTTAGACCAGAGGAAAGAGTGCCTCCTATTGGCCCTCCAACACCCCTTCCAGCAGCATCTGGTCTCCCATCCAGGAACTGACCAGTACCAACCCTGCTTAGAAGCAAGAAGCAGTGGTATGCAGGGTGGTATGCTGCTGGCATTGTGTTGTGTGCCAAACTGCACATTTTATAGTGGCCTTTCATTATCCCCAGCACAAAGTGCACCTGTGTAATGATCATGCTGTTTAATCAGCTTCTTGATATGCCACACCTGTGAGGTGGATGGATTATCTTGGCAAAAGAGAAATGCTCACTAACAGGGATGTTGACAAATTAGAGAGAAATACTTTTTTTGTGCGTACAGGATTATTTCTGTGATCTTTTATTTCAGATAATGAAATATGGGACCAACTCTTTACATCTTGCTATTATATTTTTGTTGAGTGTACTTCGGACCACAGATGGCACAGAGAACACCAGTATCCGTGCTCCAAAATGAAAAACAAAACAATGAACTCTAAACAGTTGACTGACTGTCACGACTTCCGCCGAGGTCGGTTCTTCTCATTGTTCGGGCGGTGTACGGTGGTCGACATCACCAGTCTTCTAGCCTTCACTGATCCACCTTTCATTTTCTATTTGTTTTGTCTTGTTTTCCCGCACACCTGGTTTGCATTCCCGCATTACTCGTCTTGCATATAACCCTCTGTATCCCCCCATGTCTGTGTGTGGAATTGTTATGTGTAAATGTATGTGTACTCCAGGCTGGTTTGAGCTGGGTTATTGTAACCCGTGTGTGTTTAGTTTTCTGAGTGCCGTGTTTTGCTCGCCTCAATAAAGGGCTCCGTTTGCTACGCATTTCTGCTCTCCTGCGCCTGACTTCCCTGCAGCCAGTTGCACACTCCGTTACACTGACAAAAGCAAACAAATCAATGGATTAATCTTATGCATTGGAATAAAGGCATGGGCTATTTTTATCAAACACATGGCATTTGTATTAGTAATTGCAATGAAAATCTATGCTAAAGGAGCTCAGCTGAAGCCGAAATGCAGCACTCCTGGGCTCCCGAGTGGCGCATTGTGTTCATTTCACTTGGAAGCTTTACTTTTCATATTTGGTGCACACACAAGAACACGCACACGCGCACACACACACACACACACACACACACACACACACACACACACACACACACACACACACACACACACACACACACACACACACACACACACACACACACACACACACACACACACACACACACACACACACACACACACACACACACACACACACACACACACACACACACACACAGTGAAATCACACCAGCCCTAATGTCTCCCCTTGTAAAACCCACAAAATTGTTAGGCTACTATCAAATGTATGGTCTTTGCAGGTGTTGAGCTTCATGCCTCACAGATGTGTGTTTATGTTTATAGGGCAGTAAGCCATATCTCTCTGCTTTGCATTATACCTGCTCTTCAGGCACATGCCAATGCACCAACCAGCAGATGTGCTGCCACTAAGGCCTAGCAAACAGTCATTAGTAGAGGAAGGGGTTGGGCTCCCCTCAGAGATATGTGTTGTGCATTCCTGCATGGTCCAGCACTGACAGAGTGAACTCTTTTAGTCACACTCTGAGAAAACACAACACATTTATCAACAAAACTCTGTCTCAGTAAACACAGTCTGTCTCTTTACACAGTATAAACACAATATAAAGGAGATAGAGCAACTAGCCCTCACAGTCTCACGTCAGAATTACACGTCATGTTTCTCAAACAGCAAATTTCAAAATGGCTGCAAACGTCGAAGTGTTTAAGTTTAAATTTAGGCATTAACTATGACATCTTAAGGTTAAGCGTGAACTCCAAATGGTTAAGGTAAGGGTTAAGTTTTGGAATAGGCTTAATATAAAAATCTCAAAAACAACTTTCTATCACTCGATTCCAATTTGCAACATTTGGAATCAGAGGCAGATGCTTATGCCCATCTACAACGCCCTACCAAAACCAAAACCTACTTGAAGGTAACAGCGCTCACTGTTGCCCCTAGAGGCCGGTTTCCATTTCCCAACGTCCTCAGACATGGATGGACGTCGAATACTAACTTGTATCACAGGTGATGTGGCTGGATAGAGACCAACAATTCACAAGTTCGGCTTCTCACCATCTAACGAACATGTCGGAAGGGGTAGTAGTTGATGGAGCACTGTCAACTGTGGGACGGTATATATATATATATATTTATATGCTCTATTCATTTGACGTTGCTACGCTGAACAAATCTTTGGCATGTAATATAATAATAATAATAATATACATGTAGCTTGCTAGCAGAGATTCAATGATGATGAGAGACAAGAACTTCAATAAATAATTGAATACATATCCAATAGGCGTACATAGGCCGCACTACGCTGGTAAATGAATTAAGAAAATTCCGAGAGTTTACAGTTTCCACGGTGAATTATTTGTTTCATGTTCATTGTTGGGATAGCTATCCTACTGACATTTGTAAAATGATACTTTGCTGCACAGGTCATAAAGGCAGACAGGTAGGTTTATACAACCCACAACTGTTGCAAACCAAGCAGTAGCATGGAAAAATAATGTGTACATGCTTTTTTCCCCAAGGAAGATGAAGTTGATGAATTTCCTGCCTGGACTGCGGGACAGTGGAATTATGAGATTAAAGGCCAGTTTATAATTGGTCTAATGACATGTCTGTAGACAATTAGAATATGACAAGTGTCACTGGTCAAAACGCATTCAATTTATACTCCGGAATGTCTGTAGACCGTCACTGCGATGATCTTCCTTGTCACACAGACATGAAAAAATTATATTGTTGTGTTATCGAACAGCCACTGCAACCAGACCAAATCCTCCTGTGCAGGTGTCCTAATATTCTCAGATATAATTATCCACTTTTATTTAATCAGAGTGTGAGTTATTTTCAGGAACCTTGTAACCTTGTAAAGAATTATGATGTTGTGGGTTTATTTTCCTCTAATAATGAATAAAAGTAGCTAAAGTTAAGACATTGACAGCTATGCTCATTATTTGAAATGGCTAGCCAAGTAGCTAACTAGATGGACTGTTAACCAGCCTTAACACTTCATGGTACTTTGCGTCCAGGATCCAAACAACCCGTTTTATAATCTTGTGTAATCCACTATATTCTTTAATCATATCAACGAGGATGACTATTTGACAGTTTATAGACGCCCTAGTGTCTGTACTGCTGTACATTGCAGTAGATCAGTGAGTGTAGCAGACATGAGTCTGCGTGGGGTCAAGGTCCATAACCACGGGGGCTAGATTAGTCTACACAGACACTTAAAAGATGCCATAGAAATCACAGGCTCCAGTCACTGTCGCCTCCACCATGGATCCCCTCCAGACTGCTGCTGGTAGTGCACTTAGTACCGAGCTCTGCAGAATATGAGACAAGGACAAAGTAGACCTTCTACTGTAGTTCTTATAAAAGCATAGCGTTCATTGTTGCTACCTTGCCATCTAACCTAGATGTCTGAATAGAAAAAACGACTAGATAGTGAAAAGGTATTCAGCCACTGCTGGAGGATAAATGGAAGTTGGTCAAATTGTCAAAACGGAATGCTGTAAGGCTGAGATCTGTTGGCTTAAACAAAATACACAAACAGGACAGAGACAAATACATTTAACACAGTTATTATGTTCATTCTATGGAATGTGGTCATTTATAGTGAGCATGCTTCTGATGCGGTCTGGTTAAATGTATGAGTAATTGACTCCAGTAACAATGCTGGTGAGGCAGGCTGAATGTGGAGCTTTCTCAAATATCCCTACATGCTCTTTAACCATTTATGCTGAAGTCTTAAATGCAGGGAGAGACAGGGAGGAAAGATAATTTAAGAAGAGAGAGCAAGAGAGAAAGAGGGAGAGAGAGACACGGTGTGACTGTGGTGAGGGTCATGCGACCAGAGTTGATGTAGAGTCTCTTGCGAACTCCATGCTTCTGCTCCTCGAAAACCTGGCCCAAGCGACCTCTCCCTCCCCACATCCCGGTCCATCATCCACCCTGGGGAGCGGTCGAGGCGTGGGTCACCCCCCCTCTCATCTGTACTTCTCTTATGCTATCTCTCTCAGTTGCGCTCCCTGTCTCTGTCTCTGTCCCCCCATACCCCCATCCCCGTCCCCGTCCCCATCCCTCCAAACGAGGCCATGCCGAGGAGGATGCTTGTGGTTTTCAGACTAGGAAATCCACAAAAATGTCAATATAAGTAGACACTACGAGTTATTCATTTTTAGTCAGGGAGAAGCAGACAGCCGGTCAAATCTGAAGACATCATACAATACAGAAGAGACGAGTATGGATGAGAACAAGAGTACTAGGCCACATGTGTTTTGAACACATAAAACCATCTGGGGGTTATTGAAGGGGGGGACAGGCTTGTTGAGCAAGGGGCTGGTGTTTACATGAGTAATAGCATCATACTGGAATTATACTGGAATCCTGAGGTCATAGACATTATGTTAATAATGCATGCCCTGTGTAGACTACGCCCTGTTTAGACACCCCTCCCTGTTCTCACTGAGTAGAGTATATTGTTTTGTTGTTTTACATTTTCCGTAACCCTTCTTTTCAGGGTTACCACGGCAATAATACGTCACCCAAAGAACAACGGATCCAAAACAAAGAGAATTGCAAAATCACTCATTGATTTTTCCAAACAAAGTATGAAAGCAGCGCCTTTAACTGTCTTCACTTAGCACTGATAATACATTTGACCTGGCCTCTTGTGTAATCCATTCTCAGAGTGATTAATATAGAATAGTATGCCATTCCTAAACTGTTCTTGGATGGCAGAGATTAGATTCTTAAGGAGAAGTGCAGATCTTCCGAGGAGTAGAATATAATTTATGAGTTCATTAATGTTACAGGGCCAGAGAGATGTGGGAACTGTTGGGAGTGATATCTAACGGCATTCCAGGACATCTGTACATCCTGTCCAGCTGACTGTCCTCAAACAGACTCTCACAGATTAATCAAAGCCTCAACACTAAGTCACATACTCTGTGTGTGTATTTTGCTGTGTGTGTATGTGTGGGCTAAAACATAATAACATTTACATTTACATTTAAGTCATTTAGCAGACGCTCTTATCCAGAGCGACTTACAAATTGGTGCATTCACCTTATGACATCCAGTGGAACAGTCACTTACAATAACATACTGCTGAGGTTGTTACCATGACAGACCTGCACAGCAACAGGACTTCGGATCAAAAAGAGGAGCCAGAGAGCTTCTTAATAAATTGAACAGTTCAGGCCTCATTGGCTGAATTTAAACCTCATATGAAAACTGGAAACATGTATGTTGAAGTCTTTAATCCAGGCTGCTGCTCCTCGAAACCCCGGCCAGGTGACCTCAACCCTCCTCATGTCCTGGACCAACAGCCTCTCTTGGGAGAGGTTGAGGCGTGGGTCCCCCCTATTGTCCTCTCATGTGTACTTCTACTTTTTCCACACACAGCACACGCTCTTGCACACACGCGGGCTTACTGAGCGGGCCCTAGTGGAGCCAGCAAGTTGTGTAAGGTGCGATTAGTTGAATAAGTCTGTGAGCTATTTTATCTTCATTTATAGGCTATTTGATCATTTATTTAGGGTGTATCGATCGAACGACAGCCTGTACAGGTCCGTACTGATGCAGTTGTTTTTTTTTTTTTAAACGTAGTTAATAATTTAACATTTTAAATGTTTTTCTCTTTTGAGACTTTTGTGTGTTTAATGTTAACTGTTAATTTGTGATTGTTTATTTCACTTGATTTCGCAATGATAACATATGTTTCCAATGCCAATAAAACCTGAAGAGCGAGAGAGAGAGCAAGAGAGAGAGAGAGAGAGAGAGAGAGAGAATTGTCTTACTAAATGAATGTTCCTCATTATTTCTGGGTAACAATTACATTTCTTACTGTGATTGTTTTCAATTAAAAGGTTTGGAAAAAAACTAAAATATCTTCTTAGCAAAGTGCAATTTCTCAAGCAAGAATTTTCTAGGGCTGTCTGGGAGTGGCCTGAGTGGGGTGGGGGGTGGGGTGGGGGACTGAAAGCTAGCTGTTATTACCAAATTAATGATGTCTGAATTAAAAGAAAATGACAAAACAGGCACTTTAATAAATACCAGCTATAGGCTGCCAGGATAATGGAATAGTTCCAAAAACTCCAAGCTAATACTTTAAAGTATTTGAAAGTGTCTGACTTATGTGTTTGACCCTGATGTACTGGTTGGTTCCCAGACTACAGGTACCTATATAACCAGTGTCCGGGCCCAGAGTGGAACGTCATGTGTCGGGGCTGCTGTGAGTACGACGTGATCCGCTGTAAGTGTCCCCTCCAAGGCACCCCCGTTGGCTACGCTGTGCCTTGCTGCCGCAACGCCCTCAACGAGTGTGACCCCTGCATCATTCACCCAGGTAAACCTGTCCAACACACCACCATGCTGTCTCAAAACCTGGGATGTCTATCCATTTAGTTTTTTTTTATATCTGGTAAACCCATGGAGGACTGGTTGAATGCATTCCTGCATGCTGTGTACTCAATTGTATTGACAACAACATGGTCAGATACATTATTCATTATTCATCATGAATTAATCATTAACATTTGGTTCATGCATGTGACCGACCAATACCTCATGAGCAGTGCTTAATTTGAGTCGGATACTGCCGGAACAAGATCCGGCACCTGTTCATTTTGGACTGTTTTATTCCGGAACCTAATTGGCCGGATCCGGTACCACTTGTGGCATGAAAAATTACTATCACTTTTTGCAATGTACAAGACCAAAGTTCAAGTTGTGGTGCCTCTTCGTTAATTCTCCTGCCTCCACAAAAGAAAACATGTGAAAAAGATTTTCAGCCTGGGCCTAATATTCTATTAGTTGATTTGGGTTGAGCCGGCCCGGGTTTATAGTTTGTGAAACATTCCCTGCAACTCTCATCTCTCCAGCGTGTTGCACTTCATCATTTATTTCCTTATAGAATCAAAGCTGCGCGAAAGGTTCTGGAGGAACTGCAGCACCCCCTGTTAAATTCAAATACATTTTCCAAAGTTATAGAAGTATTGCTGTCTGTTCAGAATTGCTGTCTGTTCAGAATGAAATCATTCAGAATAGCCTACTACACCATGGGAATCACTGTAATTTAGCCACAGAGGATCAACATCTTCTTTTAAAAAAATAGCCTTTGTCGGAAACATACTGCAAATCTGTCAGTGAAAATACAGCACGCAGACAAAACAGGCCTTTCGCAATATTTCAAATACAGTCGAGGGAAATCACAGGTTCGAAAGCAATGACTTCTGCTGAAAAGAGAAGACTACTGGAAGGATACCGAAATATTTGATCAACTTCCAAATATTGTTTTACAAAAGAGAGGGGGTAGGCTTTTGGCACAAGCGCATCAACAATTGCCAGTGAAACTGGAAAGCATTTTTAGGACTATAATTTCATCCTCATATTGTAGCCTACAATATAATGTCTCCACACACTTAGGCTATTGATGGATTCAAGACAAGGTCGTTTTTATTGATCTCAGATTCTGAGATTTTCAGTGCCATTTCCATCATTTGTGAAGTATTAAAAAAGATTCTGCCAAAGTCTAAAGTAAAAATTTTAAAAGTCCAACAATTTCCTGGACCATAGGCTACTAACATTTTTCCCCATGTGTGCAACTTCTAAGTGCCTCTACTGTACTGCTCTATGCCACTACCGCAAATGCAATGATATGCATGCAATGCTATATAATAAAGGTGATTTCTTTTCTTATGCTTTCTGATACCTCAGAAGTTCTCAGGTCACCCCCCTTTAGCACTCACTTTTGTTCCAGCACCTTCTGATTTACAAATTATGCACTGCTCAAAAGGCTTCTTCTCTCCAAGCTGAGACCTTGAAACTGAGACACCCCTTTTGGTTCTCAAAACAATGTTCTGGGCGTACTGACAAATTGATTGTACTAATTGAGAGGATTCCTCCCAGGCACGATCAATCAGTCAGTTGCATGCAACCCAGTCTAATTGGTTATTAGAAAAGCACAAACATAACATTTTCCTTCACACCTCTATGTTTGCTCTCCTGTTGTGTATTTACTCTGTGTGGGAGGTCTGTTGGCAATAACAAGGTTAATACAGCAGAAATAACCTAAGTGAAAACCTATTGCTGAAAAAGTACAATGAGTAGATATATAATATTTCACCACAAGTTGTTGCATGAATTATTGACCTATGGGAATATGCTAATACTTTCTCTTTATCAACGTATATTTTTAATCTGCTTCATCTTCAAATCACATGTACTCCTCGGCCTGAACTATTAGCCAGACACCCACACATTATTGACACATACACATGCACGCGCATCCCTTTCCACTCTGAGGATACTGTATGGAGGAGGAGACATGGTAAAGTAATGTGATGTTTACACGGATACCTGTTGATGTTTACATGTCCTGCTGCTGCATCCCTGACACCCATATCCCTGACACCCATATCCCTGACTCCCAGCCTGTCTGTCCTCAGGATATCTGCACTGCAGAGCACCACAGAACCCCCAAAGTGAAAATACATCTAAAACTCAGTCCTTCTGGGGGTTTTCTGGACATTTCTATTTCAGGAAGAACACATGTGTTTTTGTTGTTTAGTTACTCTGGTACAGTAGATGATGAGCCTGATGAGTTTAGCAGGACTGAGCTAAAAAGCAAACAGTCACTGAGTGGAGTAGAGTAGAGGTATGTGGCTGATTGTAACCCGAACAGTCATTGGGAACGGTCAAACCAAGTCTGTGACTGAATGCATCATCCTTATGGTGAAGAGGTTTTAGATGTTTTAGTGTTCAATCAGCACTATATAACCTCTCACTCTTTGTCTCTTTCTCCTCACATTCACCCTCTTTCTTTTCTTTTCTCTCCTCTCTCTGTCTTAGGTTGCAGCATATTTGAGAACTGTAAGCGGTGTAACAATGGGACGTGGGGGCCCAGAGATGATTTCTTCGTCAAGGGGAAGTACTGTGCTGAGTGTCGACCCGGCTGGTCAGGCGGTGACTGCTTGAGTGAGTTCACTCCTTCTCCCATATACCTCTACCCACATTACCTCCCAGCATTGTTACGGGTAAAACTCACCCTTAACCACAGATCTAGGATCAGTTTACCTTATTCCCACAGTTCAAACAAAAACCATTAGGGGGATTAAATTATATTTGACCCTGTATCAGGGTTATAGGCAACTTCTACTAGCTTCCCTTCCATGCCTATAGGCACATACCTTCTACCTTCAACCCAGTTAAACTGAACAAAAATAGAAATGCAACATGCAACAATTTCTAAGATTCTACTGAATTATAGTTCATATAAAAAATATGTCAATTGAAATACATTCATTAGGCCCTAAATCTATGGATTTCATATGAATAGGAATACAGATACGAATTTGAATTTGTTGTTCACAGACAATTAAAAAAGAGGTAGAAGTGTGGATCAGAAAAACAGTCAGCATCTGGTGTGACTCCATTTGCCTCATGCAGCGTGACACATCTCCTTCTCGTAGTGGATCAGGCTGTTGATTGTGGCCTGTGGGATGTAGTCCAACTCTTCTTCAATGGCTGTGTGAAGTAACTGGTTATTGCCGGGAACTGGAACACACTGACACACACGTCAATCCAGAGCATTCCAAACATGCTCAAAAGGTGACAGTTCTACTGAGTATGCAGGCCATGGAACAATTGGAATTGCAGGAATTGTATACAAATCCTTGCAACGCGGGGCCATGCATTATCATGCTGAAACGTGAGGCGGATGAATGGCATAACAATGGGCCTTGGGATCTTGTTACGTTATCTCTGTGCATTCAAATTGCAAACGATAAAATGCCATTTTGTTCGTTGTCCGTAGTTTATTCCTGCCCATACCATAACCACCATGGGGCACTCTAGTCACAATGTTGAAATCAGCAAGGCACTCGCCTACATGACACCATACACTTGGTCTGTGGTTGTGAGGCCGGTTGGACGTACTGCCAATTTCTCTAAAACAACATTGGAGGCTGCTTATGGTAGAGAAATGTACATTATATTCTCTGGCAACAGCTTTGGTGGACATTCCTGCAGTCAGCATGCCAACGTGCTTCTACAACTGCATTGCTTGCTGTTTGGGGTTTTAGGCTGGGTTTCTGTACAGCACTTTGAGATATCAGCTGATGTACGAAGGGCTATATAAATAAATTTGATTTGATTTGAATTTCACACTCCCTCAAAACATGTGACATCTGTAGCATTGTGTTGATCATTACACAAGGTTCACCTGTGTAATGATCATGCTGTTTAATCATCTTCTTGATATGCCACAACTGTCAGATGGATGGATTATCTTGGCAAAGGAGAAATGCTCACTAACATGGATGTAAGCAAATGTGTGCACAAAATATTAGAAAAATAAGCTTTTTATGCGAATGGAACATTTCTGTGACCTTCCACGTTGTGTTTATTTTTGTTCAGTGTACTATAGGAGAGACGTCTGGCACAACCGTATGTTTGGTGGATGAAAGCTAAATGCCTCAGGGTTTTATCATTCAATGAGCTGAAACAACAAGTCAAGACACTGTTAATCAACATCCTGGAATCTCACAATACCATTTGATATGTCATGTCTGGAGTATAGCTTTAACAATATGCAAATAACAAAATGTGCTGTGAGGCACAGGTAGAAAGACTTTTCATCAACAGCAGAAACCTGGCATGTATTTGCGGCTCTGGGCCGCAGGCCTGTGGTTTCTGCGTATTTTGTATATTTTTTCCAGCCTGCAGTTTTAATTTGTCTCCCACTGGAAATGTATTCTTTTTTTCATGTATTTTTTATGTGCTATCTAGAAACTAAACGGTTCTTTGGCGGAGCCCATAGGAGAACCCTTTATACAGAGGGTTCTACATTGAACCCAAAAGTGTTCTACCTGGAACCAAAAATGGTTCTCCTATGGGGACAGCCGAAGAACCCTTTTGGAACCCTTTTTTCTATGAGTGTATAACATTTTCTTACTATGTAACTAGTAACCAACATGCAATACCTCAACTAGAATGCAATAACATAGTGTAATTTGTAAACATTTCTAAAAACATAATTCCAATTTTGACATTATGGGGTTTTGTGTGTACTGTAGATCAGTGCCTTCAGAAGGTGTTCACACCCATTGACTTGTCGGACTAAAATTGATTTAATTTTATTTATTTAATATAAACGATCGAGTGGAATAAATTATATATACTGTATACACATTGTTGTCCTTAAGCCATTTTTCCACAACTTTGGAAGTATGCTTGTCCATTTGGAAGACCCATTTGCGACCAAGCTTTAACTTCCTGACTGATGTCTTGAAATGTTTCTTTAATATATCCACAGGATTTTCCTACCTCATGATGCCATCTATTTTGTGAAGTGCACCAGTCCCTCCTGCAGCAAAGCACCCCCACAACATGATGCTGCCACCTCTGTGCTTCACGGTTGGGATGGTGTTCTTCGGCTTGCAAGCAACCCCCTTTTTCCTCCAAACATAACGATGGTCATTATGGCCAAACAGTTCTATTTTTGTTTCATCAGACCAGAGGACATTTCTCCAAAAGTATGATCTTCATCCCCATGTGCAGTTGCAAACTGTAGTCTGGCTTTTTAATGGCTGTTTTGGAGCAGTGGCTTCTTCCTTGCATGAGCGGCCTTTCAGGTTATGTCGATATAGGTTTCCTCCAGCATATTCACAAGGTCCTTTGCTGATGTTCTGGGATTTATTTGCACTTTTCACACCAAAGTACGTTAATCTCTAAGAGACAGAACGTGTCTCCTTCCTGAGCGGTATGACGGCTGTGTGGTCCTATGGTGTTTATACTTGCATACTATTGTTTGTACAGATAAACGTGGTACCTTCAGGCATTTGTAAATTGCTCCCAAGGATGTGCCAGACTTGTGGACTTCTGCAATTTTTTTTCTGAGGTCTTGGCTGATTTATTTTGATTTTCCCATGATGTCAAGCAAAAAGCCACTGAGTTTTAAGGTAGGCCTTGAAATACATCCACAGGTACACCTCCAATTGACTCAAATTATGTCAATTAGCCTATCAGAATCTTCTAAAGCCATGACATAATTTTCTGGAATTTTCCAAGCTGTTTAAAGGCACAGTCAACTTAGTGTATGTAAACTTCTGACCCACTGGAATTGTGATACAGTGAATTATAAGTTAAATCATCTCTGTAAACAATTGTTGGAAAAATTGCTTGTGTCATGCACAAAATAGATGTTATAGTCTTGGCAAGTCAGTTAGGACAAGTAATTTGTGGAGTGCTTGAAAAACAAGTTTTAATGACTCAACTGTAACAACAACTGTATATTTTTTTTACACTAAAATATATTGATTAGATACTGTAAGTATTCAACCCCCTGCGTCAATACATGTTAGAATCACCTTTGGCATCGATTACAGCTGTAAGTCTTTCTGGGTAAATCTCTAAGGGATTTGCAGACTGAACCAAGGTGGTAAGGTGAAAAGGTGGAAAGCAGACTGAACCAGGTTTTCCTCTTGGATCTTATCTGTGCTTAGCTCTATTCTGTTTATTTTTACCCAAAACTAAACTACATAGGCCTTGCCAATGACAAGCACACCCATAATATGATGCAGCCACCACCATGCGTGAAAACACGTACTCAGTCATGTGTTGGATTTGCCCAAAACATAACACAAAATCAAATCAAATCAAATGTATTTATATATCCCTTCGTACATCAGCTGATATCTCAAAGTGCTGTACAGAAACCCAGCCTAAAACCCCAAACAGCAAACAATGCAGGTGTAAAAGCACGGTGGCTAGGAAAAACTCCCTAGAAAGGCCAAAACCTAGGAAGAAACCTAGAGAGGAACCAGGCTATGTGGGCTGGCCAGTCCTCTTCTGGCTGTGCCGGGTAGAGATTATAACAGAACATGACCAAGATGTTCAAATGTTCATAAATGACCAGCATGGTCGAATAATAATAAGGCAGAACCTTGTATTCAGTATTACTTTAGTGCCTTATTGCAAACAGGATGCATGTTTTGGAATAATTTTATTGTGCACAGGCTTCCTTCTTTCCACTCTGTCATTTATGTTAGGATTGCGGAGTAATTACTGAACCAAGGTGGTAAGGTGAAAAGGTGGAAAGCAGACTGAACCAGGTTTTCCTCTTGGATCTTATGTTTTGGATCCATCCTCAGTTTTCTCCGATCACAGCCATTAAACTCTAACTGTTTTAATATCACCATTGGCCTCATGGTGAAATCCCTGAGCGGTTTCCTTTCCCCCTGGCAACTTAGTTAGGAAGGGCGCCTGTATCTTTGCAGTAACTGTGTATATTGATACACCATCCAAAATGTAATTAATACCTTCACCATGCTCAAAGGGATATTCAGTGTCTCCTTTATTTTATTTTTACCCATCTACCAATAGGTGCCTTTATTTGTGAGGCCTTGTAATACCGCCCTGCTCTTTGTCGTGAAATACACTGCTTGACTGAGGGAAGTTACAAATAATTGGATGTTTTGGGTACAGAGATAGGGTAGTCCTTTACAAATTATGTTAAAACACTATTATTGCACACAGAGTGAGTCCATACAACGTATTATGTGACTTGTTACTTTACTCCTGAACTTATTTAAGCTTGCCGTAACAAAAGGGTTGAATACTTACTGACTCAAGACATTTTAGCTATTCATTTTTAATTAATTGGCAAACATTCTAAAAACATAATTCCACTTTGACATTATGGGGTTTTGTGTGTAGATTTATGTCACAAAATCTCAATATAATCCATTTTAAGTTCAGGCAGTAACAACAAAATGTGACCGACCTGCTCGATTCGGTCTTATGTCGCAAATTTGAAACTGTGTTTCTTACATTGGATAAAAGTAGAGACTCAGAACTAGACAATGTTATATCATACACTACAGGAACAATGGAAAAGTAATTATTCTTTGAAAGTTGATACATTTGTAACCTTACTTGAATGTTTTGGTAAACCTACTGGAGAGCTCTCCTGTGTCTACACCCATTCAGCATTGTTCACACCCTCTTAAGCCTTTAGTCCCACCCATCTCTTTAAGGATTCACATATGAGGCCAAGTACTGAACAACCAAAGATTTCAAGACTAAAGGCTGGTTTATACTATGTCTATTGACAGTTGTTGCAGTGAAATCATGAACATGCTATTGTTGTCCGACATCAAACTTGTCGTTTGTCAATTTGAAAAAGTATAAACACAAAAACTACAGGCTGCATGACATCGGCAGCCTGATGGTACAAAATAGCATAACTACTGTAGTGTATTTTAACACCAATAAATACACCCATTTAAAATATGTATTTAGTGTATGTCAATCTAGCAAACCAGGCAACTAAAAGCAACTTTTCTAAACACTGTTTTGGTTTGTTTTTAGCTTGTTAGCTAGGTAGCTAATTTTAAGTTAGCTGGCTAGCCAGCTCCAATAATGACCATGCCATATAGCTGACAACGTCTTCACTTTAGCTCATTTGTCTTCATTATTACAGAAAATAAACTCACAACAAAATTATTATTTATTATTATTTACAAGTTAATGGCGAGCCAATTACAGAAAATACCTATTCCAACTAAACTACTGAAAGAGCTGCTTCCTGTGCTTGGCCCTCCTATGTTGAACATAATAAACGGCTCTCTATCCACTGGATGTGTACCAAACTCACTAAAAGTGGCAGTAATAAAGCCTCTCTTGAAAAAGCCAAACCTTGACCCAGAAAATATAAAAAACTATCGGCCTATATCGAATCTTCCATTCCTCTCAAAGATTTTAGAGAAGGCTGTTGCGCAGCAACTCACTGCCTTCCTGAAGACAAACAATGTATACGAAATGCTTCAGTCTGGTTTTAGACCCCATCATAGCACTGAGACGGCACTTGTGAAGGTGGTAAATGACATTTTGATGGCATCGGACCGAGGCTCTGCATCTGTCCTCGTGCTCCTAGACCTTAGTGCTGCTTTTGATACCATCGATCACCACATTCTTTTGGAGAGATTGGAAACCCAAATTGGTCTACACGGACATGTTCTGGCCTGGTTTAGGTCTTATCTGTCGGAAAGATATCAGTTTGTCTCTGTGAATGGTTTGTCCTCTGACAAATCAACTGTACATTTCGGTGTTCCTCAAGGTTCTGTTTTAGGACCACTATTGTTTTCACTATATATTTTACCTCTTGGGGATGTTATTCGAAAACATAATGTAAACTTTCACTGCTATGCGGATGACACACAGCTGTACATTTCAATGAAACATGGTGAAGCACCAAAATTGCCCTCGCTAGAAGCATGTGTTTCAGACATAAGGAAGTGGATGGCTGCAAACTTTCTACTATTAAACTCGGACAAAACAGAGATGCTTGTTCTAGGTCCCAAGAAACAAAGAGATCTTCTGTTGAATCTGACAATTAATCTTAATGGTTGTACAGTCGTCTCAAATAAAACTGTGAAGGACCTCGGCGTTACTCTGGACCCTGATCTCTCTTTTGAAGAACATATCAAGACCATTTCGAGGACAGCTTTTTTCCATCTACGTAACATTGCAAAAATCAGAAACTTTCTGTCCAAAAATGATGCAGAAAAATTAATCCATGCTTTTGTCACTTCTAGGTTAGACTACTGCAATGCTCTATTTTCCGGCTACCTATAAAGCACTAAATAAACTTCAGTTAGTGCTAAATACGGCTGCTAGAATCCTGACTAGAACCAAAAAATTTGATCATATTACTCCAGTGCTAGCCTCTCTACACTGGCTTCCTGTCAAAGCAAGGGCTGATTTCAAGGTTTTACTGCTAACCTACAAAGCATTACATGGGCTTGCTCCTACCTACCTCTCTGATTTGGTCCTGCCGTACATACCTATACGTACGCTACGGTCACAAGACGCAGGCCTCCTAATTGTCCCTAGAATTTCTAAGCAAACAGCTGGAGGCAGGGCTTTCTCCTATAGAGCTCCATTTTTATGGAACGGTCTGCCTACCCATGTCAGAGACGCAAACTCGGTCTCAACCTTTAAGTCTTTACTGAAGACTCATCTCTTCAGTGGGTCATATGATTGAGTGTAGTCTGGCCCAGGAGTGGGAAGGTGAACGGAAAGGCTCTGGAGCAACGAACCGCCCTTGCTGTCTCTGCCTGGCCGGTTCCCCTTTTTCCACTGGGATTCTCTGCCTCTAACCCTGTTACGGGGCTGAGTCACTGGCTTGCTGGGGCTCTCTCGTGCCGTCCCTGGGGGGATGCGTCACCTGGGTGGGTTGATTCACTGTTGTGGTCGGCCTGTCTGGGTTCCCCCCCACCCCTTGGGTTGTACCGTGTCGGAGATCTTTGTGGGCTATACTCGGCCTTGTCTCAGGATGGTAAGTTGGTGGTTGAAGATTTCCCTCTAGTGGTGTGGGGGCTGTGCTTTGGCAAAGTGGGTGGGGTTATATCCTTCCTGTTTGGCCCTGTCCGGGGTGTCCTCGGATGGGGCCACAGTGTCTCCTGACCCCTCCTGTCTCAGCCTCCAGTATTTATGCTGCAGTAGTTTATGTGTCGGGGGCTAGGGTCAGTTTGTTTATCTGGAGTACTTCTCCTGTCCTATTCGGTGTCCTGTGTAAATCTAAGTGTGCGTTCTCTAATTCTCTCCTTCTCTCTTTCTTTCTCTCTCTCGGAGGACCTGAGCCCTAGAACCATGCCCCAGGACTACCTGACATGATGACTCCTTGCTGTCCCCAGTCCACCTGGCCATGCTGCTGCTCCAGTTTCAACTGGCCTGGGCCCTAGGACCATGTCCCAGGACTACCTGACATGAGGACTCCTTGCTGTCCCCAGTCCACCTGGCCATGCTCCTGCTCCAGTTTCAACTGTTCTGCCTTACTATTATTCAACCATGCTGGTCATTTATGAACATTTGAACATCTTGGCCACGTTCTGTTATAATCTCCACCTGGCACAGCCAGAAGAGGACTGGCCACCCCACATATGCTCTCTCTAATTCTCTCTTTCTTTCTCTCTCTCGGAGGACCTGAGCCCTAGGACCGTGCCCCAGGACTACCTGACATGATGGCTCCTTGCTGTCCCCAGTCCATCTGACTGTGCTGCTGCTCCAGTTTCAACTGTTCTGCCTTATTATTATTTGACCATGCTGGTCATTTATGAACATTTGAACATCTTGGTCATGTTCTGTTATAATCTCTACCCGGCACAGCCAGAAGAGGACTGGCCACCCCACATAGCCCGGTTCCTCTCTAGGTTTCTTCCTAGGTTTTGGCCTTTCTAGGGAGTTTTTCCTAGCCACCGTGCTTTTACACCTGCATTGTTTGCTGTTTGGGGTTTTAGGCTGGGTTTCTGTACAGCACTTTGAGATATCAGCTGATGTACGAAGGGCTATATAAATAAATTTGATTTGATTTGATTTGAGCTTACAGGTGTGAGTGTGACGAAACAAAAGCAGGGCTTTCTTCAGGAGAATTTTAGAACTTGGACACTGTCTCATTGACCTAACTTTGTATTCTAATTTGACTTTGGTGCAGGTCACATTCTTCACATTACCGTTTCTGGTAAACACATACTATATCAAATAAAATCTAAGTTGATTTGTCACATGCACAGGTTACATAAAATGTAGTGAAATTGTTACTTGCTTAGTAGGAGTATTTTGTTTAAACATGTAGCTAGCTAGCTAAATAATTAACCATAATCCCAACTCATAACGTAACTACCCTCGATGAATCTTCAGGTTTCTAACCATTCAGGTTCAATTTTGGCTAGCTAGTTAACATTACGCTATAACTAGCAATGCAAATGGCTCTGGGATACAAATAATAGACAGATCATACACATAACATTAGCTAATGAGCCAGCCAGCTAACATTAGCTAGCCAGCTAGCTATCTAACAGTAGGTTTTTAACTTCAAATTAAAATGACTTTCTGACAAAATTAGAAACATATAATATCTGAAAATGTAGCTAGCTAGACTATCTTAATCATATATATGGATGGACCCTTCTCCCTCTCTGTCACGAATGCCATGGTTGCCCTTAGTTTGAAGATGTAATCCGGAGCCAGGTGTTTTAGACAACAGCCTTCTCTGTGTTCTCTTTTCAACTCACTCTGCGTATTTGCAATCAAACGGCAGAATTTCCTTCATACCCTTAGCTATCATACTCTAAAAAAGTCTATATTCAAATGTGTGAGGCGCGACATACACCTAGTTCACTGAAATGAGTCACAAATGTGGAAAAAGTCAAGGGGTGTGAATACTTTCTGAAGGCACTGTATGAGCTACACAACACATTGATTTACTTATAATGACTAGAAACTGGCCAAATTATGATTCAAATTATCAACTAGTATGCTGTTTTACAGTAACATATAATTACATCAAGAAATGAAAAGCCTATTGCATTGCATAATTATGTAAAGTGTGAGCTCTGAGTGGTTCTTTTACTGTTTACAGAGTGTGGAGGAGTGATCCGTAAACGTCAGGGACACATAGTCCTGGAGAGTTACCCCACCAACGCTCGTTGTGAGTGGACTGTTCAGGTGGACCAAGCATTCACCATCGATTTCAGGTGGGTGTGACAAAACATGTATTTGACCTGGGTTGTCTCTGAACTTCAAGACCGAGTTAGTTCACTGAACTTAAAAACCTCTACAGGATTGGTGTCCCCAAACCGGGACGGTTGAGCTAATGTTCGTTAATGTGATTAGCATGACGTTGTAAGTAACAGCAACCTTTCCAGGACATAGACATGTCTTATACGAGCAGAAAGCTCAAAAAAAGGGTCAGATCCTTAGGAGATTTAAATGTAAATGTAAATGAGATTTAATTCATTTAAGCCTGGTGTTGCTAAATGTAAGCTAGTTCTAGCTAGTCAAGCATTGTGAAACAATCAGTGTCACTTAGTTATATTTTCCTATTGACCCAAAAAGGCTACACTTTTGGCCTCTCTGGTGACCATCTGTAATAGTTATTAATACTTGACCCATTTAAGACTAATTTAAGTTCAGTTTTCACAGTTCTATGAGAGGTATTTCATGGCCCAATGTCTAGACGAAAGTTGGAACCACACAAAGTCTTGAATAAAAGTCATTGCATTTCATTTATGTGATGTATTTTTTTATGTGATGTATTTTTTCCAAAATACATAAAAGTTTTGACAGGCAAGCATATATTTGAGGGCTTTTATGTATGATAAAAAAAAGCTGCATTGAATATTGAGCTGCATTCAGTCTGTTGGCACAATACGTAGCACATACTGTAATAGCTTTGAGTGTTAAAATAAACAGATCCATAGTAAAAAATAGCATTCTTCACATACACACAAAGTTCCAGGTTAAACTAAACAACCATGCCAGGCTCAGACAAGCTCCATGATCAGATGACAAATGTGTCTGCAAGTACAGTGAAGACATAAAACAGGTTTCCAGGCCCGCTTGGGCTATCGTCACATGACATGGTCTATCGACAGAAAGAGATTGATGAAATATCTCCAAGTGAAGAAATAGGGCCTCATACTGCTGTTTTATGTATTATATGACATACAAGCCACAGAAACCATGAATGAAATAGTGCTCTTTTCTGTTTCATGTTGCTCTGCTCATAGTTGGACTAATGGAAAGTTATGAGTTTTGGCATCAGCCAGCTAAACCTTACTGGCAGGGCCATCTTCTATTTATTACTCACTACTCTTGGCTACATCACGCTTATTTATTGCTGTACTAATGACGGACAACAACACACTCAGCGAGTTACACAGCAACACACGCTGCATGCCAATACTTTTAAGGCCCTAAGATATTCCCGAAAACGAAAACCCAGGGTCAATTAGCACAAGCCCCTTTTTTCTTTTTTTTAACTAGGAAAGTCAGTTAAGAACAAATTCTTATTTTCAAAGTCAGCCTAGGAACAGTGGGTTAACTGCGTCGTTCAGGGGCAGAACAACAGATTTGTACCTTGTCAAATAGGGGATTCAAACTTTCAACCTTTTGGTTACTAGTCCAACACTCTAACCACTAGGCTACCCTGCCGCCCTTGACCTAAGAGACTGTCACGCAACCTTAGATATCCTGTTTATCTCTATTTGGTTTGGTCAGGGTGTGATTTGGGGTGGGTATTCTATGTTCTATTATTTGTATTTCTATGTTTTGGCCGGGTAGGGTACTCAATCAGGGACTGCTGTCTATCGTTGTCTCTGATTGAGAACCATACTTAGGTAGCCCTATTTCCCACCTGTCTTTGTGGGATGTTGACTTTGTTTATGGCACTTATCCTTAAGCATCACAGTTTGTTTTGTAGTGTTTATTGTTTTGTTTGGCGTCTTTTTCTAATTAAGAAAACATGTACGCACCCCACGCTGCACCTTGGTCCTCTTCATTCAACGGCCGTGTCAGAACTTCCCACCACAAACGGACCAAGCAGCATGGTAAGGAGGAGCAGCGTGTTCCGGATTCATGGACTTAGGAATAAATCCTGGATGGGAAAGGACCCTGGAGGCATGCTGGGGAATATTGCCGTCCGGTAGAGGAACTGGAAGCAGCTAAAGCTGAGCGGTGGTGATATGAGGAGGCTAACCATAGAAGCAGGCACGAGTGGCAGCCCCAAAATAATTTTTGGGAGGGGCACACGGGGAGTGTGGCAGAGTCAGGATTCAGACCTGAGCCAACTCCCCGTGCTTACCGTGGCGAGCATGTGACTGGTCAAGCACCATGCTAAGGGGTGATGCGCACGGTGTCTCAAGTGAGCATTCACAGGCCGGCGTGCTCTGTGCCAGCGTCCCGCATTTACAGGGTGGAAGTGGGCATCCAGCCAGAACGGGTTGTGCCAGCTCTGCGCTCGAGACCGCAAGTGCGCCTCCACAGCCCAGTGTATCCGGTGCCTCTGCCAAGACCTAAGCCTCCTGTATGTCTCCCCAGCCTGGTGAGTCCTGTGCCTGCTCCCAAAGCCAGGCCTCCTGTGTGTCTCTCCATTCCAGTGATGATCCAAGGCAAGAACTTTCAAGTGATGATTCTTGGCACGAAGCCTCCAGTGATGATCCATGGCACGAAGCCTCCAGTGATGATCCATGGCACAAAGCCTCCAGTGATGATCCATGGCACGAAGCCTCCAGTGATGATCCATGGCATGAAGCCTCCAGTGAGGAGTCATGGCACGAAGCCTCCAGTGAGGATTTATGGCACGACACCTCCAGCGACGGTCCGGATCCTCCAGCGATGGTCCGGAGCCCCCAGGGACGGTCTCCGGTCCGAGACTTTGATAACACTTAGGGAAACTTGGTATTGTGACAAAGTCTGATTTAAAATATGAAGTAAAATTCTCCTTTATATGTTGAGCCAAAGATCTTAAATCTACCAATATAGATTGTAAACTCACACTCCATCCAAATCCTTGTTTTCTGTATTCCCTGTACTGTTTCCAGCTGGCATCACTCACTGTTCTGTCCCAACAAAAATCCAAGCTTGTTCATTAAAAGGATATACCAATATGTTTCTCTCACCAAGTATCCTATTCCCTTAAACTCCAATTAAAACAGGTCCCAAAGCCACACAGACCTATGGATGACCTTATATTCACAGGGAAAGCTGACAAAGCATGGTGGGAGTTGACATCAGTGTATTCACCAATCATACTATTCAGCTTGGCAGTGTGACATTTTGAGTTAATAAGCAATCGTACATCAAAGACACTTCAACAACTTAAATCAATCACTTACAATCAGACCAGTGTTAAGACAGTCAGTCACACATGTTTGATTTGATGACTGATTCTGAAGAATGAGATCAGATATTTACAGGCATCAAACACACATACCAGACATTTGTCACTGTGTTCAAAATATACAACTCTGATGGAAAACTGTGGGGATCCGTATTGAGTGTTATGTGCAAATGTACTCTTAAAGGGTGAACACATCAAGTATCCCTAAGATGTTTCTAATAGTACTGAAGCTTGACTACTAATATAGCGTATGTTTTCTATAACTGGACATGTGTTAACTCAAACATCCGTCGTTGTAAAATGTATGTCTGAAATATGTTCTGTTTTCGCAGCTCGTGTCACTAACAATTGTATCGTCATATCTTACATTTTTGATCTTAGCTCAAGTGCATTATTGTCCCATTAGTAACAATTGTAGCTTTGTTGCCTCAAATTGGATAGCATTAGACATGATCTCAGCTGAAAGCCTTGCAGATACATTTTTGATAACGACTGAGTCCATTTTTTTTAGCATTGATCTCTTTCGCAGGCAAGGGAAGCTTAAAAAAAGATGACTGTATGAAAAAGTACTCATCAGTGTTGCCTTCGTGAAAAGATTCCATATCCGTAATAGATTTCGCTTTCACCACAACGGGAGGAATTTAAACATTCAATTCTCACCTCCATTTAAAAGGAAGTGAGTTGTGCAAAGTAGTGGAATCACTGTTCCAATCACTACTGCTGGCTGTAGTAAAAGTCAGGGGTGTGAGATGGTGCCAGCCAGGATGGCAGCACCAGTAAAGCCAGGTAGGCAGAGCGTTCCAGTAAAAACAAGGGCTCTAGCAGGAAAGAAAGAGAAGTCTCCCTACTCATAGTCAAGGGGGGCAACGAGGTGCAATAATACGCCATTTACATCATGTTTACTATGTAGACCACGTGAGAAACCTCTTAATTAGTTTTAAATGGAAAATCCAGGCCTGGCTACTGCAATGAAAACTTTCTGGCTGGAATAAACAGAGGAGTGACAAGATGAGTGAATGGTATAAGTGACTAGCTGAAACAAACCGTGCCAATTTGCTTCCGTATACACACCTTTTAAATATCATTGCAAGAGAATAGGTACGTTCTCAAAACACATACTTTTTTCACTTGCAATGTTTTAGCTGTAGACACATATATTTCCAGGTTAATTCAAGGTGTGGAGATCAATTTATGTGGATTTGTGTCGCAAACCAACCCCCCAAACCCTATACTCCCATTAGTACTTCACATTGAGGTAAACTGTCAATACCACTAAATAAACTCAGTAATAAAATCATTTAGAACAGTCTCCCCAAGATACTTCTAACCAGCTCCCTCCCTTCCTCCCTCTCCACCCACAGGTTTATGATGCTGAGCCTGGAGTTTGACCATTCCTGTCGCTACGACTATATCGAGGTGCGTGATGGTGACAGTATCAACTCTCGTGTGATTGGTCGGTTCTGTGGGAACAACAGGCCTGCTCCAATCCAGAGCTCTGGCAACTCCCTACACGTCCTGTTTGTAGCCGATGGCTATAAGAACTTTGACGGCTTCTTCGCCACCTTCCAAGAAAGCTCAGGTAGGAACAGTACCTCCGAGAGTAGATTTTGTACCAAAAGTTGGCAAATTGATGAATAAGATCTGGGAATATATTGTGGTTTGCAAATATCCCATCATAAGTTGAGAAAGTTTAGAAAAATACTTGAGGGCTTCGGTAGCAACCTGAATGTTAACTTATGGCTGTTATGATAACTAAGCAGAGCACACCCATATCAAACTCATTCCAGGGAATCCCTGCTTGGCAGCCTAAGAGAGAAACCACATAAGTACCAACTTTACCTGTCACTCAGCTCCTCATTCAAACCCAATCACCATGAACACACATGGTAACATAGTACTCCAAGCACTCTACTCAAGCCACAAATACATACCACAGGATACTGTATATTTTGGGGATGGGTGTTGGAGAGTAGGCGTGAATTTAAACACCAAAGTATTTTCTCACCTATTTACAGTTCATACATTTTTTGCCATATCCCCAAAATAAACAATCCACTACAAACTTTGACTGTATTTCAGATCAATAATCAGGACAGATCAATGGTTCCTCTCCTGCTCTCCTTTGTTTAGTGCAGATGAAGGGTGGGAGCGAGGAAAGCCTGCAATGATTTGTATATTTTTTAACTACTGTTATGTAGCCCATGTAACGTGTCTAAGCATCCTTCCTGCTCCTTGTGTTTTCAGCATGCAGCTCCTCCCCCTGTCTCCATGATGGAACCTGTATCATGGACACGTCCCAGTCCTACCACTGTGGCTGTCTGGCTGGCTACACTGGACAGCGGTGTGAGAATGGTGAGTACACTAAACTTTGGGTCAAACTATTCACAGAGGTGATGTGACTTGTGTTACTGGTGTCTTCCAGCTGTACAGTACAGTTAAAACAAAGTCCTCAGACAACAAGCATGTAGAATGTTCTATTCTAAGTTAGAATTCTCCCATGACCATTTCTTCAGAGAGTCCAAATAGTGCTTACAACAATGAGTAAGTCACATTCACTGATCACTTCCCTATTCCCTGCTGGTCACCTCCCTATTCCTTGCTGGTCATCTCCCTATTCCCTACTGGTCACCTCCCTATTCCCTGCTGGTCACCTCCCTATTCCCTACTGGTCACCTCCCTATTCCCTACTGGTCATCTCCCTATTACCTGCTGGTCTTCTCCCTATTCCCTACTGGTCACCTCCCTATTACCTGCTGGTCTTCTCCCTATTCCCTACTGGTCACCTCCCTATTCCCAACTGGTCACCTCCCTATTCCCTACTGGTCTTCTCCCTATTCCCTACTGGTCACCTCCCTATTCCCCACTGGTCTTCTCCCTATTCCTTACTGGTCATCCCCCTATTCCCTACTGGTCACCTCCCTATTCCCTACTGGTCACCTCCCTATTCCCTACTGGTCACCTCCCTATTCCCTACTGGTCACCTCCCTATTCCCTGCTGGTCATCTCCCTATTCCCTACTGGTCACCTCCCTATTCCCTGCCGGTCACCTCCCTATTCCCTACTGGTCACCTCCCTATTCCCTAATGGTCACCTCCCTATTCCCTGCTGGTCATCTCCCTATTCCCTACTGGTCACCTCCCTATTCCCTACTGGTCACCTCCCTATTCCATACAGGTCACCTCCCTATTCCCTACTGGTCACCTCCCTATTCCCTACTGGTCACCTCCCTATTCCCTACTGGCCACCTCCCTATTCCCTGCTGGCCACCTCCCTATTCCCTGCTGGTCACCTCCCTATTCCCTGCTGGTCACCTCCCTATTTCCTACTGGTCACCTCCCTATTCCCTACCGGTCACCTCCCTATTCCATACAGGTCACCTCCCTATTCCCTACTGATCATCTCCCTATTCCCTACTGGTCACCTCCCTATTCCCAACTGGTCACCTCCCTATTCCCTACTGGTCTTCTCCCTATTCCCTACTGGTCACCTCCCTGTTCCCCACTGGTCTTCTCCCTATTCCCTACTGGTCATCCCCCTATTCCCAACTGGCCATCTCCCTATTCCCTACTGGTCACCTCCCTATTCCCTACTGGTCACCTCCCTATTCCCAACTGGTCACCTCCCTATTCCCTACTGGTCTTCTCCCTATTCCCTACTGGTCATCTCCCTATTCCCCACTGGTCTTCTCCCTATTCCATACTGGTCATCCCCCTATTCCCCACTGGCCATCTCCCTATTCCCTACTGGTCACCTCCCTATTCCCTACTGGTCACCTCCCTATTCCCAACTGGTCACCTCCCTATTCCCTACTGGTCTTCTCCCTATTCCCTACTGGTCATCTCCCTATTCCCCACTGGTCTTCTCCCTATTCCCTACTGGTCATCCCCCTATTCCCTACTGGTCATCTCCCTATTCCCTACTGGTCACCTCCCTATTCCCTACTGGTCTCCTCCCTATTTCCTACTAGTCACCTCCCTATTCTCTACTGGTCATCCCCCTATTCCCTACTGGTCACCTCCCTATTCCCTACTGGTCATCTCCCTATTTCCTGCTGTCATCTCCATATTCCCTACTGGTCACCTCCCTATTCCCTACTAGTCACCTCCCTATTCCCTACTGGTCACCTCCCTATTCCCTACTGGTCATCTCCCTATTCCCTACTGGTCACCTCCCTATTCCCTACAGGTCAACTCCCTGTTCCCTACTGGTCATCCCCCTATTCCCTACTGGTCACCCCCCTATTCTCTACTGGTCATCTCCGTATTCCCTACTGGTCATCTCTCTATTCCCTACTGGTCACCTTTCTATTCCCTACAGGTCACCTCCCTATTCCCTACTGGTCACCTCCCCATTCCCTACTGGTCACCTCCCCATTCCCTACTGGTCACCTCCCCATTCCCTACTGGTCACCTCCCTATTCCCTACTGGTCATCTCCCCATTCCCAACTGGTCACCTCCCTATTCCCTACTGGTCATCTCCCTATTCCCTACTGGTCACCTCCCTATTCCCTACTGGTCACCTCCCTATTCCCTACTGGTCACCTCCCTATTCCCTACTGGTCACCTCCCTATTCCCTACAGGTCACCTCCCTATTCCCTACTGGTCTCTCCCTTTTCCCCACAGGTCACCTCCCTATTCCCTACTGGTCACCTCCCTATTCCCTGATGGTCACCTCCCTATTCCCTACTGGTCATCTCCATATTCCCTACTGGTCACATCCCCATTCCCTACTGGTCATCTCCATATTCCCTACTGTTCATCTCCATATTCCCTACTGGTCATCTCCCTATTTCCTGCTGTCATCTCCATATTCCCTACTGGTCATCTCCATATTCCCTACTGGTCATCTCCATATTCCCTACTGGTCATCTCCATATTCCCTACTGGTCATCTCCATATTCCCTACTGGTCATCTCCCTATTTCCTGCTGTCATCTCCATATTCCCTACTGGTCACCTCCCTATTCCCTACTAGTCACCTCCCTATTCCCTACTGGTCATCCCCCTATTCCCTTCTGGTCATCTCCCTATTCCCTACTGGTCACCTCCCTATTCCCTACTGGTCACCTCCCTATCCCCTACTGGTCACCTCCATATTCCCTACAGGTCACCTCCCTATTCCCTACTGGTCTCTCCCTATTCCCTACAGGTCACCTCCCTATTCCCTACTGGTCACCTCCCTATTCCCTACTGGTCATCTCCATATTCCCTACTGGTCACATCCCCATTCCCTACTGGTCATCTCCATATTCCCTACTGGTCATCTCCATATTCCCTACTGGTCATCTCGCTATTTCCTGCTGTCATCTCCATATTCCCTACTGGTCACCTCCATATTCCCTACTGGTCATCTCCATATTCCCTACTGGTCATCTCCCTATTTCCTGCTGCCATCTCCATATTCCCTACTGGTCACCTCCCCATTCCCTACTAGTCACCTCCCTATTCCCTACTGGTCACCTCCCTATTCCCTACTGGTCATCTCCCTATTCCCTACTGGTCACCTCCCTGTTCCCTACAGGTCAACTCCCTGTTCCCTACTGGTCATCCCCCTATTCCCTACTGGTCATCCCCCTATTCTCTACTGGTCATCTCCCTATTCCCTACTGGTCATCTCTCTATTCCCTACTGGTCACCTTTCTATTCCCTACAGGTCACCTCCCTATTCCCTACTGGTCACCTCCCCATTCCCTACTGGTCATCTCCCCATTCCCTACTGGTCACCTCCCCATTCCCTACTGGTCACCTCCCTATTCCCTACTGGTCACCTCCCCATTCCCAACTGGTCACCTCCCTATTCCCTACTGGTCATCTCCCTATTCCCTACTGGTCACCTCCCTATTCCCTACTGGTCACCTCCCTATTCCCTACTGGTCACCTCCCTATTCCCTACTGGTCACCTCCCTATTCCCTACTGGTCACCTCCCTATTCCCTACAGGTCACCTCCCTATTCCCTACTGGTCTCTCCCTTTTCCCCACAGGTCACCTCCCTATTCCCTACTGGTCACCTCCCTATTCCCTGATGGTCACCTCCCTATTCCCTACTGGTCATCTCCATATTCCCTACTGGTCACATCCCCATTCCCTACTGGTCATCTCCATATTCCCTACTGTTCATCTCCATATTCCCTACTGGTCATCTCCCTATTTCCTGCTGTCATCTCCATATTCCCTACTGGTCACCTCCATATTCCCTACTGGTCATCTCCATATTCCCTACTGGTCATCTCCATATTCCCTACTGGTCATCTCCATATTCCCTACTGGTCATCTCCCTATTTCCTGCTGTCATCTCCATATTCCCTACTGGTCACCTCCCTATTCCCTACTAGTCACCTCCCTATTCCCTACTGGTCATCCTCCTATTCCCTTCTGGTCATCTCCCTATTCCCTACTGGTCACCTCCCTATTCCCTACTGGTCACCTCCCTATCCCCTACTGGTCACCTCCATATTCCCTACAGGTCACCTCCCTATTCCCTACTGGTCTCTCCCTATTCCCTACAGGTCACCTCCCTATTCCCTACTGGTCACCTCCCTATTCCCTACTGGTCATCTCCATATTCCCTACTGGTCACATCCCCATTCCCTACTGGTCATCTCCATATTCCCTACTGGTCATCTCCATATTCCCTACTGGTCATCTCGCTATTTCCTGCTGTCATCTCCATATTCCCTACTGGTCACCTCCATATTCCCTACTGGTCATCTCCATATTCCCTACTGGTCATCTCCCTATTTCCTGCTGCCATCTCCACATTCCCTACTGGTCATCTCCATATTCCCTACTGGTCACATCCCCATTCCCTACTGGTCATCTCCATATTCCCTACTGGTCATCTCCATATTCCCTACTGGTCATCTCCATATTCCCTACTGGTCATCTCCATATTCCCTACTGGTCACCTCCATATTCCCTACTGGTCATCTCCATATTCCCTACTGGTCATCTCCATATTCCCTACTGGTCATCTCCCTATTTCCTGCTGCCATCTCCACATTCCCTACTGGTCATCTCCATATTCCCTACTGGTCATCTCCCAATTTCCTGCTGTCATCTCCATATTCCCTACTGGTCATCTCCATATTCCCTACTGGTCATCTCCATATTCCCTACTGGTCATCTCCATATTCCCTACGGGTCATCTCCCTATTTCCTGCTGTCATCTCCATATTCCCTACTGGTCACCTCCCTATTCCCTACTAGTCACCTCCCTATTCCCTACTGGTCACCTTTCTATTCCCTACAGGTCACCTCCCCATTCCCTACTGGTCACCTCCCCATTCCCTACTGGTCATCTCCCCATTCTCTACTGGTCACCTCCCCATTCCCTACTGGTCACCTCCCTATTCCCTACTGGTCACCTCCCCATTCCCTACTGGTCATCTCCCTATTTCCTACTGGTCATCTCCATATTCCCTACTGGTCACCTCCCTATTCCCAACTGGTCACCTCCCTATTCCCTACTGGTCATCCCCCTATTCCCTACTGGTCATCTCCCTATTCCCTACTGGTCACCTCCCTATTCCCTGCTGGTCACCTCCCTATTCCCTACTGGTCATCTCCATATTCCCTACTGGTCACATCCCCATTCCCTACTGGTCATCTCCATATTCCCTACTGGTCATCTCCATATTCCCTACTGGTCATCTCGCTATTTCCTGCTGCCATCTCCATATTCCCTACTGGTCATCTCCATATTCCCTACTGGTCATCTCCATATTCCCTACTGGTCATCTCCCTATTTCCTGCTGTCACCTCCCTATTCCCTACTGGTCACCTCCCTATTCCCTACTGGTCACCTCCCTATTCCCTACTGGTCACCTCCCTATTCCCTACTGGTCACCTCCCTATTCCCTACTGGTCACCTCCCTATTCCCTACAGGTCACCTCCCTATTCCCTACTGGTCATCCCCCTATTCCCTACTGGTCATCCCCCTATTCTCTACTGGTCATCTCCCTATTCCCTACTGGTCATCTCTCTATTCCCTACTGGTCACCTTTCTATTCCCTACAGGTCACCTCCCTATTCCCTACTGGTCTCTCCCTATTCCCTACAGGTCACCTCCCTATTCCCTACTGGTCACCTCCCTATTCCCTGCTGGTCACCTCCTTATTCCCTACCGGTCATCTCCATATTCCCTACCGGTCACATCCCCATTCCCTACTGGTCATCTCCATATTCCCTACTGGTCATCTCCATATTCCCTACTGGTCATCTCCCTATTTCCTGCTGTCATCTCCATATTCCCTACTGGTCACCTCCATATTCCCTACTGGTCATCTCCATATTCCCTACTGGTCATCTCCCTATTTCCTGCTGCCATCTCCCTATTCCCTACTGGTCACCTCCCTATTCCCTACTGGTCACCTCCCTATTCCCTACTTGTCATCTCCCTATTCCCTGCGGTCATCTAGCCCTGTGCAATCAGCAGCTGGGGAAACTGTGTCCCATGTCGACATAAACCACTATGACCACCTGACAGAATTCTGACTTCATGAAACTGCACCTCACCATCTGAGTTTACTGTATGTATGGATTGTAAACATCTTGGAGAGAAATAACTTCCTTCTGTCCACAGCTCACCACAACCCTGCTTCTTTATGGCCGTCTGAACTCAGGCCTAGGTTTCCTCAGGCCTAGGTTTCCTTTTTCCTCAGGTTATGTGAGCAGTAGCTGTGTGGACCTATGTCTCTCTCTCGAGCCTGTTCGGTAGTTGCAGTGATGAGACAAGATCGTAATTGGATTGCGATTGGACATCACGAAATTGTGATATCCAATTAAATAAGAATGTGTGAGGAGGGATGTTTATATTTCAGTGTGTGTGTGTAGCACTACATTCTGAGGTCTCCTAATATCTTTGTACATATGTTTTTGTGTCCTTCCAGTTGTAGGGTGCAGGAGGCCCCCAGTACCTATCCATGGCTCCACAGAGGGGATATTCCATCACTCAGGGGCGCGAGTCACATTCCGCTGTGACCCTGGGTTCGAGCTGAGGGGGATCCGCACCGCCATCTGCCTCCAGGATGGCACCTGGAGCACCCCTGCCCCCCAGTGTGGTTGTAAGTCGCTCTGGATAAGAGCGTCTGCTAAATGACTTAAATGTAAATGTAAATGTAAGAGGCCAGAGAGAGAGGGGCACAGCACAACGAACAATTTAGATGCTTGGTGAAAAATCCAACCTGATTGCCCTTAGAGACATTGACACTGTAGGTTTGTTTTATACAATACATTTGAGACATGTTAACACAACAGCTCCTCTAAGGAATAATACTTTACAACTCATCTGCAAATTCAATAGTGTCTGACAATCTGAATCGCAGCATCACTGATCCTACATGTTATCTGTGTTCCTCTGCAGTGCCTATGGTGAAATTATGCGCCATCCCAGCCAAGCCTGTGCATGGAGACCACTTCCTAGTCTACGGGCCCAATGATATCATCATAGCCCTGCAGTACCTGTGCTACCGGCCCTACAAGCTGAGCGGGACACACCAGAGGACCTGTTTGCCCAACAACACCTGGAGCGGAACACCCCCCACATGTGGTAAAGGTTAGGATCAGAGCAAGGCATGATGGGAATCAGAGTTTGGAGACAGTGGGAACAGGTTTTGATAGGCATCAAAGGTGGACCTACTATTATTAGGAATGACTATGTTCTACATGACCAGACAATTGATCATATTTCACTAGTAGAATGTGTACAACCATTCAGAATGGTTAGCCAACTGTATAACAACACTTATTTGAATCCAGAAATTCACTTGTTTTCTCTCTTTTTTTCTTACAGTGAATAATACACTTGCTGAACCAGGCAAAGACAAAGGAAATGACAAAGCAAGAGATACAGAAAAGGACAAAGAAAAGGATGCAGAAAAAGAGAAAGACACTGACAAAGACATTGAAAAACCCAAAGACAAAGAGAAAGACTATAATACAGGTATCAAAGAGGACGTGGCTGGTAAAGATCCAGACGCAGGCCTGAGGAACACAACAGTGGATGGTAAAGATCCAGACGCAGGCCTGAGGAACACAACAGTGGATGGTAAAGATCCAGACGCAGGCCTGAGGAACACAACAGTGGATGGTAAAGATCCAGACGCAGGCCTGAGGAACACGACAGTGGATGGTAAAGATCCAGACGCAGGCCTGAGGAACACGACAGTGGATGGTAAAGATCCAGACGCAGGCCTGAGGAACACGACAGTGGATGGTAAAGATCCAGACGCAGGCCTGAGGAACACGACAGTGGATGGTAAAGATCCAGACGCAGGCCTGAGGAACACCACAGTGGATGGTAAAGATCCAGACGCAAGCCTGAGGAACACGACAGTGGATGGTAAAGATCCAGACGCAGGCCTGAGGAACACAACAGTGGATGGTAAAGATTCAGACGCAGGCCTGAGGAACACAACAGTGGATGGTAAAGATTCAGACGCAGGCCTGAGGAACACAACAGTGGATGGTAAAGATCCAGACGCAGGCCTGAGGAACACAACAGTGGATGGTAAAGATTCAGACGCAGGCCTGAGGAACACAACAGTGGATGGTAAAGACAAAAACATAGACATTACTCTGGTTAACATCCCAGGACGAAACGAGGATAAAACAAGTGACAAAGAAAAAGAAACTGGGATCGAGAAACCTTCTGGAGGTACAAAGGATAAAGTGGACAGTAAAGAAACGGATGACATTGTAAACACAGTGGAGGGAGAGAGAGAAAATGACGTGGGGAAAACCATTGCAGACATAGATGGCAGTCCAGATACTGGGGGAGACACAGACGTGATACGGGAGATAGGAAAGACAACAGAGATCCCTGATATAGTGGTGGAAGATAAAGGACAGGAGGGAGAGAAGAAGACAGAGGATCCAGTAGATAAAAGCAGTGATCCAAACATAGTTGATCCTAATGACTTAAAACCTAGGGGAGACACAACATTTGCCATAGATTACACTGAGTTAAAACCTAGGGGAGACACATTTGCTGTAGAGTACACTGTTACGGATGTGTTTGGCACCAATGACATAGAGCAGGGTATGAATACAACAATGTCTAAAGACATTGTGAAGATTTTTATTCCAACTAGAAACAACAACACACAGTTCACCCCATATTCATCAGGAGGTCAGGAAACTGAGAGGCTGGTGGAAAAGCCACACGAAGATATAGGAGCAACTAAAGATATAGGCTCAACTAAAGATACAATGGCAAGTACAAGCAAACCTGAAGAGGAAAATACTGGAAAAGATTCTGACAAAACAACTGAAGAAGAGTCTGATGATGAGAAGAGAGAAAACCAAAGCATCACCCCGAACACTTCAGGTGCATGTTGTACAATACACTGCATTATTGAAACAGATATTATAATGACCCTCAGCATCTTACATTTTGTTCTCCAATCTCTCGCTAGCTCTCCATCTATCTTACATTCTGCACCTCCTCTCTTTCCCCTCTCTTCCCTCCGTCTCTTCTTCCAGAGGAGAGCTGTCCCCCTCTCCCACAGCTCTACCATGGGTACCAGCAGGTAGTGCCAGGGCTGGTGCCAGAGACAGTGGATTTCTTTTGTAATCACTCCTACGCTCTGAGTGGTGACGCCAGACGCACCTGCCAGCCTGGTGGAAACTGGGGGGGCACTCAACCCCTTTGTGTGAGAGGTAGGCACTGATGTGTGTGCGAGTTTGTATGTGTGAGTGCATGCGAGCGTGTGTGCCTCAACTTTGTGATTATCAACAAGGGACACACTGGAGCACCTGCCAGTTGAGCACTATTTTTAGCAGCCTCTAATCAACCCAACATTGAGAATGAAAGCAGCTGCCAGCCTGTCAGTAGGTATTAATGGGAACCCTGTGTGTGTGTTTGTCTGCAGCCTGCAGAGAGTCCAAGGTCTCAGAGCTGGTCAGACAGAGAGTTCTGCCTCCACAAGCTCCATCCAGGTATGTTACAGAGCACACATAATAATACACATTATAGAGTCTATATTTAATTCCAGACGTAAGCATTAACCACCACTATACTGTGTATCCACATTGCCATCGAAATCATCATATGTTTTTATTTATCTGACCTTTATTTAACTAGGCAAGTCAGTTAAGAAGAAATTCTTATTTTCAATGACGGCCTAGGAACAGTAGGTTCATGGGCAGAATGACAGATTTGTACCTTATCAGCTTGGGGATTTGAACTTGCAACCTTTCGGTTGCTAGTTTCTAGTCCAACACTCTAACCACTAGGCTAACCTGCCGCCCCATATATCAAAACCACATACATAAAACTTATAGTATATGTGCATAATCATATATCAACATAATTGGCACACCACACGAGAGAGACCATAAACACAATGTATGACCCTGATTAATGCACACATCACAACAGATGACTTAGCTCTTTTTTGTGTGTGACAGAACCACTTTACCATGTGAAGCCCACATATCAATTACGGAGCGGCTGCGGATCGGACTTTTCCTTTTCCTTTCTTCCCAACAGCTAAATGTCCCACAGCTTTGCATGTGCAGGATTCTCTACTTTAGGCACAGTCTCTACTCTCTATTCTGGCAAATGGTGCTCGATCAGAGTTGAATCAATATCTGCAAGATCACATAATGATAGTATTATACACAACAGAACCGAATATAACAGCATACTGTAGTGTAACGTTACTTTAAGACAAAAAACAGCACCTCATTTCCAAGGAGATTTTAGGATGATTGTGCGAAGATCATTCACAATTGACAGTGTGAAAAGTGAAGGGAGAGTGACCACACATTTTGGGGGGCGTTAATAAGTAGAGGTAATGAAACACATGCGCAGAACGTGATACAGATCTTTCCGGTATTCCAGGGGAACGGACGGGATTAGAACAGGGCGGTTACATACAGATCGACAGCCTCTGCCTTTAAATGAAACATTTAAAAACCTAAAAGGAGTTATACATACTGCTAGCCTCTTTCGGTACATTATACACTAGGTTGTTTCTGTAAAGGAATCTCAATGGAACCCTCTCATCTCTCAGGAAGACCCCTGTGCATAAGCTCTACTCATCCTCTGGGTTTGTGAAGATGTTCCAGTCTGTCGGCCCCACCAAAGTTCCCCCAATGCTATCCCAGCTGCCCCAGGGGTTCCACCACCTCCACACTCACATAGCGTACGAGTGTGCCTCTCCCTTTTACCAGCACTCAGGCAGTGCACGCCGAACCTGCCTCAAGACTGGCAAGTGGAGCGGGCGTCATGTCTCCTGTTCACCAGGTGAGGGCAGCAGAGCCACATTATTTGATGTATATCTTAATATAAAGGGAAGGTGTGTCTTGCCACCTAGGCATGCTAGAATTGCGCTTTCAAACCACACTTAGACACTAAGCAATCAAAATAATTGGATTGAAAAAGTAATATTCCAGGTTGGGTGTGATGTGGAATAAGGTTTCCATACAGTATCAAGTGTTGTTTTATCACTCTGGCAGATCTGAGGTTTAACATCTTCCTTCCCCTTCTTTCCCAACCTTCTCACGCCTGGCCACACTTTCCTCTCGTCCACCCTTGTCTCTCCATCCTTCTGTTTTCCCAGTGTGTGGGAAGCACCCCACCTTTGACCCCCAGAGCCCGGCAGAGTCCCACTGGCCCTGGCTAGCCGCCATCTACCAACGCCCCACCAACGGAGCAGGGACCAAGCTGGACAAGAAGGCCAGCCTTGCGGGGTCACTAAAGAAGGGGACTGGAGCTGAATCAGGTGCTGGGGTTGGATCCCAGGGGCAGGATGAGGCCTCAGGCTGGCAGCTGGTGTGTAGCGGGGCCCTGGTGAACCAGCGGAGTGTGGTGTTGGCAGCCCACTGTGTGACTGAACTGGGGAAGCTGTACCCTCTGGGTGCAGCCACGGTCAAGGTGGTGATGGGAAAACACTACCGCAGTGACCTCCGGGAGACCAAGGGCCTGCAGCATCTCAGGGTAAGAGAGGGGATGGAGAGGGCTTAAGGGTGGGGAGTAGAGAGTGAGAGTGGCTAAATGGGTTAGTGGGGGTGGGCAGTGAGAGTGAGTTTGGAGAGGAGTAGGGAATGATGGATGATGTGGTTGGCTGAGACCACCTGTATTTAGCCACACACTGCAATGATTAGACTGAAATACAGCTATGGTGTACAGTTCACCACACATGATGTTACACACTATAGGTACATTTATCAAGCCTTATGAGATGGTAAAAACTCAAGGTCTACATCTATATAATACCAATGGCTGGGTGGTTTTCAACCAGTGTCCAATTAAAATGTATAATTTCACAACGATGACATCATGTCTACTACATCTAGCCATGTGGCCTTTGGCCTTTCTAGGGAGTTTTTCCTAGCCACCGTGCTTTTACACCTGCATTGTTTGCTGTTTGGGGTTTTAGGCTGGGTTTCTGTACAGCACTTTGAGATATCAGCTGATGTACGAAGGGCTATATAAATAAATTTGATTTGATTTGATTTGATGTAAAACAGCCCCATGTTTTGTTTTACGTTCAATCATTGAATAAGTGCCAGAGAGCTACTTTGACCATAAGTAATCACCAATGTGGTTGTGCGACATGGCTAGTCTGGATCTAACCAACATATACAGTAGCGTATTGCCATTTTGCAGTATATTATAAATAATATGGTCTAATGGTGCATTATGCACTTTATAAAAGGCTGTCAATTAATATACACCACATTACCAAAAGTATGTGGACACATGCTCATCGAAAATCTCATTCCAAAATCATAGGCATAAATATGGAGTTGGTCCCCTGTTTGCTGCTATAACAGCCTCCACTCTTCTGGGAAGGCTTTCCACTAGATGTTGGAACATTGGAACATTTCTGTAAGGACCTCACTTTGTGCACAGAGACATTGTCATGCTGAAACAGGAAAGGGCCTTCCCCAAACTGTTGCTACTAAGTTGGAAGCACAGAATCATCAAGAATGTCATTATATGCTGTAGCATTAAGATTTCCTTTCACTGGAACTAAGGGCCTAGCCCGAACCATGAAAAACAGCTCCAGATCATTATTGCTCCTCCACCAAACTTAACAGTTGGCACTATGCATTGGGGCAGGTAGAGTTCTCCTGGCATCCGCCAAACTCATATATATCCGTCAGACTGCCAGATGGTGAACCGCGATTCATCACTCCAGAGAACGCGTTTCTATTGCTCCGGAGTTCAATGGTGGCGAGCTTTAAACCCTCCAACCGACGCTTGGCATTACGCATGGTGAGCTTAGGCTTGTGTGTGGCTGCTCAGCCATGGAAACCCATTTCACTAAGATCCTGACAAACAGTTATTGTGCTTATGTTGCTTCCAGAGGCAGTTTGGAACTCGTTAGTAAGTATTACAACCGAGGACAGACAATTTGTACCCGCTACATGCTTCAGCACTCGGCGGTACCGTTCTTTGAGCTTGTGTGGCCTACCACTTCGCGAATGAGCCGTTGTTGCTCCTAGCCATTTCCACTTCACAATAACAGCATTTACAGTTGACCGGGGCAGTTCTAGAAGGGCAGAATTGATGAACAGACGAACAGACTTGTTGGGAAGGTGGCACGTGGAAAGTCACTGAGCTCTTCAGCAAGGCCATTCTGCTGTCAATGTTTGTCTATGGAAATTGCATGGCTGTGTGCTCAATTTTATATCTGTCAACAACGGATGTTGCTGAAATAGCTAAATCCACTCATTTGAAGGGGTGCCCACATAATTTTGTGTATATATATAGTATATGTGCCCATGATTGAGGAGTGTGAGTGAGTTGCCAGGTAACAGCCAACGTCATTCCACTGACAGCCAAGCTGTCACCCTGCTGTTATGTTTGGCACAGGATCTCTCTTCTTTCTACAGCTTTTATTTTTTGACACCGCCTTTCTCTCTCAATTCTTTCTCTTACCATCACTCCTCTCTATCTCTGACAATTCCTTCTTCATTCTGACTACCCCTTCGCTCCCTGACCATCCCACCTGTACTGTTTCTTTCTCTGACCAGTCTATTTTCTCTCACTCCCTGATAATCATTTCTTTCTGGCTCTCTTCCCATCCCTCCTCTTTTCCTTCAGGTGGCCTCCATCTCTATCCACCCCAACTACGACCCCCTGGTTCTTGACTCAGACCTGGCAGTGATCAAGCTGCTGGACAAGGCTCGTATCGGGGAGAAGGTCCTGCCCCTCTGCCTACCTGACATCCAGGGGAGAGAGGTGACCTCCAGAGAAGGTTTGGTGACGGGCTGGGCCCCCCTGCCAGATCCCCGGATCGGGGAAGAGGAGCAGGCCAGGGTGGGTGTGCAGCACCTGGCCGACGTGGTGCCCTGCGAGCAGCAGTATGCCCGTAAAGGGGTGCCCGTGAGCGTCACGGACAACATGCTCTGTGGCCGCCAGCGACCCAACTACAGCCCATCTAACATCTGTCCCGCGGACACAGGGGGTATCCTGATCCTTCCGGCCCAGACAGGCTCCCCCCAGGACCCCTCTCTTGCCTCTCCAGAGGGGCAGGACACATCCAAAGGGGAGTGGCGGCTGCTGGGGTTGGTAAGTTTTGGGTATGACCAGGGAGAGTGTGACCCAGACCTGTTTACAGTGTACACACATGTGGCCAACTTCAAAGACTGGATAGAGAGCCATATGAAGTGACATCACCAGGATGTGACTCGCCCTGTATCTCGTTTTCCTCCCTCTCTTCAACCAACAATTCCCTCTTTTGCTTCATCATTATTCCCCCTCTTACTTTTATTTGCCAACATTTTTCTCCATTCTCCATTCTCATTTTTCTCAATTTTTCTTCCATCTACCTGCTTCTTGTCATACCCAAGCAGGGAGTGTGATCACAAAAGAGCAGAGTAACACTGGACTGTACAGTGCTCTGAACTGACTTTAGGAGGCCCTAACACAAATGGATCAGATAGAGCTGCCCTCCACTCAGCACAGTACTTCAGTGTTCAGGTTTTACCTTAAATTTGTTCTTAGACATGAAAACAAAAACCAGTTCCCTGGGAAAAGCTGGTTTTCATTGTATTCTTTGATATGTATATATAATGTAATGAATTATTATTAAGGCTCTGTACGTGGTTCAAGGGATGTACATATTGTATAGAAGGACATAAATGTAATGTTGTTTTTAATGAAAGATATGTGATTGTGTGTAAAGAAACGTGGGTCTGGTTAGAGTTGTTCATCGAGTGTGGTTCTGTGAGGTTTCATCCAGCATTAATTCAAAGGATACCCATGTGATTCTACTAAACAGAGTTGAGAGAGAGAACCTGGTGCTTGCTATGTAAACCAGACAGCCATTTGGCCAGGACCAGAGAAAGCCTATGAATGAATCCAGATCAAGTATAAGGGCTGCAATCGAACACCTGCAAATTGAAATCATTAACAAAATAATGGATGTGCCTACACAGTTAATAATGTGTGTATAACACAGTTAATAATTTAAGTGTTGACCCCTCTGCAAGCCTATAAAGAGAACAATTGGTAAGTAATCTATGGAGAAAGTGTAGTGTGAACATTTAGCTACAAGGTGGCAGTTTTAAAATGTCAATTTATATGGATTTATGTGGAGGGATGCTCTGGTATTGGTATTTTGGTATTTTATTAGGATCCCCATTAGCTGTTGCAATAGCAGCAGCAACTCTTCCTGGGGTCCACACAACATGAAACATGACATAATACAGAAGATGAATAGACAAGAACAGCTCCAGGACAGAACTACATCAATTTAAAACAAAGGCACACGTAGCCTACATATCAATGCATACACACAAACTATCTAAGTCAAATATAGGAAACAGGCTCAGCCCAAATCTCACAACCAGAGGGATTGGGTATTCATACACACCAAAATGGTACTAACTCCACTTTCTCTCTTAATGTCCACAACATCTACAAAAAAAGTCAGAACAAGCCCACAAGCCCAGCACAGTTTTTGATCAGCTTGTACTTATCATGACCATATTTGTGTGATGTGTGTGATGTACTGTAAGTGTGTGTGTGTCCATTGTTCTCTGCCATACATTGCAGCACATCTACCGTAGCCCACCTTGCTCTTTCTTCTCACACACGCGCACACACACAGAGACACGCAGACACACACACATGCAGACACACACACATGCAGACACACACACACGCAGACACACACACACGCACACACATATACACGCAAACACACACACAGTGTCTGAAAGATGAACAGATGAAGGGGTATTTCTACCACATTGGGGGAACTGCTCTGTCTGTGATTGTGTTATAGGCGCTTGGGTTATGAGTCATGATGATTCTGGGAACGAGAATGAGCTGGTGTTACTGGTGATGCTTAGGCTGGGGTGCCATCATTGTGATAGCACTTCAAAGCTTATGAAGAGTAAACAACCAATCATTGCATATACTGTTTGTGATTCAAATACAATAGTGGCCTCATGGCAATGTGAAATGGAAAATGGCAGTGAGATGTCCATCTTTCATTGTACAGGAATAGGAAACATCTTGGGAGGTGTTTCGACGACATCTACAAGATTGCCTTAGCAAGCTGAGAGACATCACATTGTAGAAAATCTGCTCTTGGCAACAATTACAATCTGACCATAGCCATCCGTTGGACACTCACTGCCCTGGTAGGAATAGTCTGTACAAAGGATACGTGGAGGGAGATCGAAGTTCAATAAAATCTTTTGATGGATGTCATCCTAGAGACAATATACTTTCTCTTTCGCACAGGAACAAGATTTATGAAAGCTTTTCTGTCCCCTTTCTCCTCCTGTTTACTGGAAATGGATAAGGTCCTCATTTAGGCCCTTAATTCTCCTGGGTAGAGAGCTTTTCTACCCCGGCTGAAAGCAGACGTATTCTCAGGCCCCTGTTAGTTCACAGGTCAACATCAGTTTAGCCGGCCAACACTTCACCACAACTTGACTGTTCTGCTGGGAACTAGAGTATGACCCTGAGCCCAGTGGAAAGCACCTGACAATGCTGAGAAAAGTGCTGCAATGAGGACGCTATAGAGTGTTTGCACTGAAGAGGCAGAGGGGCAAGGCACTTGACACCTGACGTAGGCCTACACAAAATGGCCGATCACAGTCCAGTGTCACAGTCAAATCAAGCTGTACTACAGATGTCACTAGTGCTGTGTGTTCTTTAGAGCAAAGAAAAGAGATCCGCCTTGACTCACTCGTTGGAGACTCCAGGGAGAGGGAATTAGACAACAAAGAGATCGCCTTCCTTCCTGTCGACATGAGAAAGCCGTAGGACTAGTCTTGTGATGTTCTCAGGGTTCTGCTGTGTCCATGGAGACCGTGCATTTGCTTTTAACCTCCCCAGTGGTGTTCGGTGATGTGTTTACGTCCCCTCGCTATCCCTACCACACAGACCACATACACACACCACCACCACCACCCCCACCCTCCTAGCCCCTGATCTACTCACCCTGCCTGCCACCCCATCCTCTATTTCTCCCCTCTCCATCTCCACCCCATGCATAGCTATGAGGGGCTTTAGGCACAAAACAGAACACATATTATCCAGTCCTATACATGTGCAGACACATATACAGTACTTGCACACATAAGCACCTATATTAAGATGACCAGATTTCTGAAATTAAAACCGGGGACATTTCCAGCTCGGCGGACAATATATAATTGAAATATCCAATGTTATATTATCTATGAAATAAAAAAAGGGGACAATTCCGGTTTCATGTATTTAGTCTAACAGGCCCACTGTGATAGACAGAGAAAACAACTGTTACAGAAACACTACAGACAAGACAGAACTGTCCGACCTGAACAGCCATTCAGTGGTCCTGGTAGTCTGGGTAGACTAAGAGCAGAAGAGAACATTAGCAAAATTGAAAAAAAAACAGACAATAGTATATGTGAAATACTGAAACAACATAATAAAGAAATAAGACGATGATGACGTTGGTACCTACATTGTATACTGATACCAACCTAATCTTTATATTTCTCAGAAGAATGTGTCTTCTTCAGGATTGCTCGGTCTTTGGCCAGCTTCTCCATGAACTCCTGGCAGGGGAGGTTGAATTTTGTCTTCACAATAAGCATGTCCTTGATGGTAGGAACAGTGAACCTATTTCTTGCTGCTGTCCATAGATCATTCATTTGGGAGAACACTCTCCGACTGGTGCATTACTTCCAGGTAAGCACATGACAACAGACACTAATCTAGCCAGGTTAGTGTGTGGGATGTCGTTCTCTTTGAAGTGGGTAACCATCGTGCTCCATCTCTGAATAAACGGTGTCTCAGATGTTTTCCATTCTTCAAGCGTTCCCCCCTTTAGAAACTCTTGCAGGCCAGTAACCTCATCAAACAATGGATCCTCATTGATGGTCACATTGGGGCATTTTTCCTGCAGTGTGCCTGCTGCCTTCTGGATCTCTTCACGCTGAGGATGCCTTTTTAAAAGTAGACCATGTAAATGTTTTAGATTATCTGTGTGCTTTCCCCATGCTTGCAAGTAGTTCACAGTCGTAGTAAAGAATGATTGGGATGTTTTGAGAAAGCTATCTTTAGACATTGCTCCATTTCCCTCTAGCTCTCTCAGAAGTCCTCTGACCAAAACTGGAATGAAGTTGTCATCACGTCTTGCAGTCCATTTTGCCTCAATGTTTCTCAGAATTGCAGCGGACTTCACAGCACAGAGGCCCTGGCCTTCAAGCATCTCAATCGTGTCACTGAATACAGTCAGGTTTCTATGGAAAAAGACTGGCCAAAGTTCAGTCAGTGGATCTTCGAACATTGTTCACTGGATAACAGGGCATTTGTCTTTAGAAATAAAAAAGGATTTCAATGGCACATACATTTTCAGCACTCTTTCTAAAGCAGGGAGCATGGACAGCCAGCAAACATTGCTGTGTCCTAAAATGTTATGGGACTCCTGGCCAACAAAATCACAAAAGCTCTTCAGTCTTTCTACTCTGATGGTGAAAATATCCAAATATATTTGTGAGCAGGTTCTCAACATCAAGGGGAATCATATCCAAAGCTGTTCTGGCCATGTTATGAATGATGTGGGCAGGACAACCTAAGCCAATCACCTCCCGCTGCAGAGCATTTTTAACTTTGGTATGGACATTGACCCTCCTCAGCCTATTCAGTCCACCAAAGTTGATATTTGTGTTGTCGGCAGAGAATGCCACAACTTTGTTTTCCAGGTTACATTTTTGGATGACCACCAGGACCTCAGCTGCAATTTCCTCTGCTGTTTCTCCTTTCAATTCAACAAAATCAGGCAGTTTTGTTTCCACAGATGTGCTGCCATCCTATATCTTACAATACATAATAATGACTATTATTGGCAGCAGCTTTACATGTCCATGATTGGACGCATCAATGGACAGGGACACAAATGCAACCTGGTCTAGATCCTGTGTTACCAAAGTAGTTGCCCATGGGCACCATATTTTGCACACCTTGTGGTGGGGGAAGAGTTTATCCTCTTGGATGATTTCCCATTTGAGTCAATGAGGATGGCCAACTCAGTGGGTTTTACCAGATTAGTGCGTTCATGGTCTGTGGCTGGGGTACACAGGGCCTGTGTACATGGAGGGGTGTGTGGGGATGTGTCAGGGGGGGGGGGGCAGAGAGCTTCTCTCTGTAGTAGGTGTCCCCATTTAAGCCTCCTTGTTGATTGATGGCAGCATTCATGCGAAACTGAAAGCGTGAACCACTGCTTTTAATCAGGGCAAGCCGACCGGAAACATGACCATGAATACAAACAGTGTAGCTATTACCTCCGTAAGGCAATCAAACAAGCTAACCTTCAGTATAGAGACAAAGTAGAGTCGCAGTTCAATAGCTCAGACACGAGTGGTATGTGGCAGGGTCTATAGTGAATCATGGACTACAAAAAGAAAACCAGCCCCGTCGTGGACCCTGATGTCTTGCACCCAGACAAACTAAACAACTTCTTTGCTCGCTTTGAGGACAATACAGTGCCACCAACACGGCCACCTACCAAACCCTGCAGGCTCTCCTTCACCGCAGCCAATGTGAGTAAAACATTTAAACACATTAACCTTCACAAGGCTGCCGGACCAGACAGCATCCCTAGCCACTGCCTCAGAGCATGGGCAGACCAGCTGGCTGGTGTGTTTACGGACATATTCAATCTATCCCTATCCCAGACTGCTGTTCACACATGCTTCAAAAGGGCCAACATTGTTCCTGTTCCCAAGAAAGCTAACGTAACTGAGCTAAACGACTATCCACTCACTTCCGTCATCATGAAGTGCTTTGAGAGACTAGTCATATCACCTCCACCCTACCTGACACCCTAGACCAACTCCAATTTGCTTACCGCCCCAATAGGTCCATAGACGACGCAATCACAATCACACTGCACCCTAACCCATCTGGACAAGAGGAATACCAATGTAAGAATGCTGTTCATTGACTACAGCTCAGTATTTAACACTATAGTATCCTCCAAACTCGTCCTTAAGCTTGAGACCCTGGGTCTCGACCCCGCTCTGTGCAACTGGGTCCTGGACTTTATGACGGGACGCCCCCAGGTGGTGAGGGTAGGAAACAACATCTCCACCCCGCTGATCCTCACCACTAGGGCCCCACAAGGGTGCGTTCTCAACCCTCTCCTGTACTCCCTCTCCACCCATGACTGCGTGGCCATGCACGCCTCCAACTCAATCATCAAGTTTGCAGATGATACTACAGTGGTAGGCTTGATTACCAACAACAACAAGACTGTGTACAGGGAGGAGGGGAGGGTCCTCGGAGTGTGGTGTCAGGAAAATGACCTCACACTCAATGTCAAAAAAGCAAAGGAGATGATCGTGGACTTCAGTAAACAGCAGAGGGAGCACCCCCCTATCCACATCGACGGGACAGTAGTGGAGAAGGTGGAAGGTTTTAAGTTCCTCGGCGTACACATCATGGACAAACTGAAATGGTCCACCCACACAGACAGCGTGGTGAAGAAGGCGTAACAACACCACTTCAACCTCAGGAGGCTGAAGCAATTTGGCATGTCACCAAAAACACTTAAACTTTTACAGATGCACAATCGAGAGCATCCTGTCGGGCTGTATCACCGCCTGGTACGGTAACTGCTCCGCCCACAACCGTAAGGCTCTCCAGAGGGTAGTGAGTACTGCACAACGCATCACCGGGGGCAAACTACCTGCCCTCCAGGACACCTACACCACCGGATGTCACAGGAAGGCCATAAAGATCATCAAAGACAACAACCACCCGAGCCACTGCCTGTTCACCTCGCCCATCATCCAGAAGGTGAGGTCAGTACAGGTGCATCAAAGCTGGGACAGAGAGACTGAAAAACAAATATCAGACTGTTAAAAAGCCATCACTAACATTGAGTGGCTGCTGCCAACACACTGACTCAATCCTCTAGCCACTTTAATAATTAAAAATAGGATGTAATAAATGTATATCACTCGTCACTTTAAACAGTGCCACTTTAAATAATGTTTACATACCCTACACTGCTCATCTCATATGTATATACTGTACTCTATACCATCTACTGCATCTGGCCTATGCCATTTGGCCATCGCTCATCCATATATTTATATCTACATATTCTTATTAATTCCTTTACACTTGTGTGTAAAAGGTAGTTGTTGTGAAATCGTTACATTATTCGTTAGATATTACTGCTTGGTCGGAACTAGAAGCACAAGCATTTCACTCCACTCGCATTAACATCTGCTAACCATGTGTGTGACCCTACGTTGGCAAAAAGAGCCTTCACTTGGCCAACGCACTGAAGAGTTTTGTGAATGATAGTGTGCTATACTAAATAAATGTTCATTGGACCTGATGACTGATCATTGAACAACTTAAAAAGGACATTATCGATATTGCAAACTCAGTTGAAAATTCACAGCAAGCTCTACGCGATGAGCTTAATGACCCTATTAAACTGGATGATCTCATTAAGAGTAACGCTGACCTTCAGACTAAGATTACAACTAAACTGAAGGAGGGGAAAATCAAGAAGTATAAAATGTGATTTGGAAGATAAGAACAATGGACTAATATATCTCTGTAGAGATTCTAAGCACAAGAAACCAAAAAACAGGAAGAGACAAGCCGATGACAGACACCGAGTGCCTCTGTCAGACCGACTATCCAGAGACAGCGCTATCTGTGGCTCCTATACTACCGGTGAGCGTTTTTTTCTACAACAGAGGGCGGGGACAACGTCGAGGCCAACACTCCCAGCACGTAAGAGGGTTCAACACATACGTCGGGGGAAGAAGAAATCCACTACCACCCCGTGACAACTATCAATTGAGACCCAGGACGGGCCCACAGTCCAACAGGAGCTAAATGTCTTCAACTTATCAAGTAAGACCCTGACATCCACTCACCTCAGTGTTCTCTATAAGGGGTTAACATTTGTACCCACTGTATACATGAATGACTTTGATGTCCAGATAGATCTATTAAAGTTTTTCCGTAATCTGAGATTGTGTGAGCTCTTTGATAAGAGTGAAACTTACATGACTCCACTTGAAATGTCCTCCTCAGTGAAATGTAGACATAGGTCTACCACGCTAATCAATAGACTTACTTGTCCTACCGTGAGTCGAGGAGGAGATGGCGCCATTAAGTAAGTGACTTACTGAAAGACAGACAGAAACACAAATCCTATGATAACCTGAGTAAAGACGAGAGAATGGCTCTTAAGGACTTAAAGTCAGATCCTTAAATTATTAGAAAAAAAAGTGACAAAGGAGAATTAATTTGTATACAAAACAAATGTGACTATGTGAATGAATGTCGCCGACAACTATCTGAAGGTGTCTTCTATCGCAAACTGAATTGTGACCCTACCCTGGAATTCCAGCATAATATCTCATCCACAGTGGAAAGCTTTTTGGAATCAGGACAAATCACTAAAAAAGAAGTTGAATTTCTATGTGTGAAATTTCCCAAGATACCAACTTTCTATACAGTCGCTAAATTACACAAACAAGTGTCTCCTCCTCCAGGTAGACCCATTGTCTCCTCCTCCAGGTAGACCCATTGTCTCCTCCAGGTAGACCCATTGTCTCCTCCTCCAGGTAGACCCATTGTCTCCTCCTCCAGGTAGACCCATTGTCTCCTCCAGGTAGACCCATTGTCTCCTCCTCCAGGTAGACCCATTGTCTCCTCCTCCAGGTAGACCCAGTGTCTCCTCCTCCAGGTAGACCCATTGTCTCCTCCTCCAGGTAGACCCATTGTCTCCTCCTCCAGGTAGACCCATTGTCTCCTCCTCCAGGTAGACCCATTGTCTCCTCCTCCAGGTAGACCCATTGTCTCCTCCTCCAGGTAGACCCATTGTCTCCTCCTCCAGGTAGACCCATTGTCTCCTCCTCCAGGTAGACCCATTGTCTCCTCCTCCAGGTAGACCCATTGTCTCCTCCTCCAGGTAGACCCATTGTCTCCTCCTCCAGGTAGACCCATTGTCTCCTCCTCCAGGTAGACCCATTGTCTCCTCCTCCAGGTAGACCCATTGTCTCCTCCTCCAGGTAGACCCATTGTCTCCTCCTCCAGGTAGACCCATTGTCTCCTCCTCCAGGTAGACCCATTGTCTCCTCCTCCAGGTAGACCCATTGTCTCCTCCTCCAGGTAGACCCATTGTCTCCTCCTCCAGGTAGACCCATTGTCTCCTCCTCCAGGTAGACCCATTGTCTCCTCCTCCAGGTAGACCCATTGTCTCCTCCTCCAGGTAGACCCATTGTCTCCTCCTCCAGGTAGACCCATTGTCTCCTCCTCCAGGTAGACCCATTGTCTCCTCCTCCAGGTAGACCCATTGTCTCCTCCTCCAGGTAGACCCAGTGTCTCCTCCTCCAGGTAGACCCATTGTCTCCTCCTCCAGGTAGACCCATTGTCTCCAGGTAGACCCATTGTCTCCTCCTCCAGGTAGACCCATTGTCTCCTCCTCCAGGTAGACCCATTGTCTCCTCCTCCAGGTAGACCCATTGTCTCCTCCTCCAGGTAGACCCATTGTCTCCTCCTCCAGGTAGACCCATTGTCTCCTCCTCCAGGTAGACCCATTGTCTCCTCCTCCAGGTAGACCCATTGTCTCCTCCTCCAGGTAGACCCATTGTCTCCTCCTCCAGGTAGACCCATTGTCTCCTCCAGGTAGACCCATTGTCTCCTCCAGGTAGACCCATTGTCTCCTCCAGGTAGACCCATTGTCTCCTCCTCCAGGTAGACCCATTGTCTCCTCCTCCAGGTAGACCCATTGTCTCCTCCTCCAGGTAGACCCATTGTCTCCTCCTCCAGGTAGACCCAGTGTCTCCTCCTCCAGGTAGACCCATTGTCTCCTCCTCCAGGTAGACCCATTGTCTCCTCCTCCAGGTAGACCCAGTGTCTCCTCCTCCAGGTAGACCCATTGTCTCCTCCTCCAGGTAGACCCATTGTCTCCTCCTCCAGGTAGACCCATTGTCTCCTCCTCCAGGTAGACCCATTGTCTCCTCCTCCAGGTAGACCCATTGTCTCCTCCTCCAGGTAGACCCATTGTCTCCTCCAGGTAGACCCATTGTCTCCTCCTCCAGGTAGACCCATTGTCTCCTCCTCCAGGTAGACCCATTGTCTCCTCCAGGTAGACCCATTGTCTCCTCCTCCAGGTAGACCCATTGTCTCCTCCTCCAGGTAGACCCATTGTCTCCTCCTCCAGGTAGACCCATTGTCTCCTCCTCCAGGTAGACCCATTGTCTCCTCCTCCAGGTAGACCCATTGTAGCAGCAATCGACTCTGTGACATCCAACATTTCTACATTTGTGGATTACCACATTAAACCGATGGTTGAGAATTTCAAATCTTATGTCAAAGACACTAGTCACATGATCTCATTGATAGAGGGAATAGGAAGACTAGAGGGCACCCTGATGGACACTTTTGATGTGGAGAGATGGTACACTAACATCCCACACACTGGAGGCTTGCAGGCAGTACAACACTTACTTCAGCAGAGAGATTCTACCCTTGCTCCATCCAATGATTGCATTTTACAACATACTGAACTGCTATTATCCCATAACTACTTTGTCTTTGAGTCAGACTTTTTCCTTCAAATTTGGGGTGTAGCCATGGGCTCCCCTTTTTCCCTCAACTATGCAAACCTGTATGTGGGACAATTTGAAGAAGCATTCCTTTTTAAAACAGAGACACACTCCTCACTTTCTAAAATACTTCTATGGAAGAGATACATAGACAATGTCTTTATGCTCTGGGCAGGAAGTCAGCAGGAACTAAATGAACGAGAGCTCTGAATACCTCAAATTCACCATGCAGACTGATGAGAGAAAAATAATCTACCTGGATTTATGGATTACCAAAGAGAATGATGATTTACACAGACTTATACACAAAGCCCACAGACCACAATATTCTGCTATGTGCGGATAGTATGCATCCCCTTCCCCTCAAGAAGGGTCTACCATATAGCCAGTTGTGCAGGGTTAAACTAATCTGTGGCCACCAGTCAGATTTTAACAGCAATGCAAAAAAATGACAGATAAATTCGAAATGAGAGGCTACAAGGACAAAACTCTTGATGCTGCAATGATGAAAATATCTCAAAAACCAAGAGCGGAATTACTAAAAACTCAACCAAAGAAGAAAAACAACGCAACCGTATTTTGCACTAAGTGCACCAAGGGTTCGGAGAAAATGAAAGCAATCCTGACAAAGCACTGGCATATTCTACAATCAGACAACAACAAAAAATTGCACACCTCTTCAAGGAACCCCCACTGGTGGTCTAGAAGCATGGTCGCAATATTGGAGATAGGTTGGTGAGATCTGACATGCCCCCTGAGCCCACTCAGACACTCCTGACACCTATCCCAAATGGGAGCTATAAATGTGGCTCATGTGCATTGTGCAATAGCACCATAAAAATGTCTTTCTTCAGACACCCACATACGGGTGGAAAGATCCCTGTGAGGGGTATCATCTCATGCAAGACCAAGGGAGTAATCTATCTCATCACCTGTTCATGTGGAAAAGCCTATGTAGGACAAAAGAAAAGACAATTAAAACAACGCTTATCTGAACACCGCAGCTCAATCAGATGTAAGAACATTGACTATCCAGTAGCAGCTCACTTTGTTGAAGCTAACCATCCCATCTCCTCCCTCAAATACACAGGCATTGAGCATGTTGCTCTAACAAGAAGAGGAGGTAACATCGAGATCCTACTACTACAAAGGGAGGCTTACTGGATATCCTATCTAAAAACATTGACGCCTAGTGGTCTGAATATTGACCTTGATCTCAGGCCCCTCTTATGAACACATTTTCCTTTATGAACAAGTCTTATAAATTGAAACCATTTTTTTACAGCTCATTAGCGTATACCCAATATGTTCCCCCTGTTGATGATGTTCATTATATATTTAGGTTGAACCAATATTACAATTATTATGTGCAATTGAATGAAACAATTATGTATACAATATTCCATTATGTTTCTATAAGATAACAATAGCATAATATATTTAATATGCCATATACAATTTTTTAACAGTTTCACTAATTAATTTTAATTAACTTAATCATTATGACACACCCCTCACCACTGTCATTGGTTACTCTAATTGCACTGTGTTCAAGTATTCATGACATTACCTTGAGGAAAGGAAGGCACAGTGATGCCGAAATGTTGGTAAATACCCATTAATTTGCTGGGAGATTATACATGGAGAGTGCAACTTTCTTTATTTTGATAGTTTATAGTTTATTTGCCGCTAGTCAGCACCTCCACACAAACTATTATTCTGGGTGTACCCAGCTCATTTTTTAAACTACAAGTCCGAACTACAAAATCTAATTGATCCCTTCAAAATTGGTAAATATCACATTTGGTTAAAACTGAAAAAAATAACTTGTACTGACAGAAAAATATGTGTTCCTTTGCGCAAATAT